>NW_021320182.1:753543-801430 GCF_001605985.2 Dendrobium catenatum
CTCGGATCGACTGTACATCAGTATGTCATCGAAGAAAACTAGTACAAACCTCCGCAGGTACGGCCGAAACACCCTGTTCATCAAGGATTGGAAAGTGGCTGGAGCATTGGTAAGCCCAAATGGCATCACCAAGAACTCATAGTGCCCCTCGTGTGTCCTGAATGCCGTCTTCGGAATATCCTCCCCTTTCATCCTGATTTGGTGGTAGCCCGACTTCAAATCCATCTTAGAGAACACTACTGCTCCATACAGCTCATCCAGTAGCTCATCGATCACCGGAATGGGAAACTTATCCGGCACAGTTTCCTTATTCAATGCCCTGTAATCCACGCAGAATCTCCAGCTACCATCCTTCTTTTTGACCAGTAGTACAGGACTAGAGAAAGGACTCACACTTGGTCTGATGATCCCCGCGTCCAACATCTCCTTAATCAGCTTCTCGATCTCGTCCTTCTGAATTTGGGGGTAGCGGTAGGGTCGCACACTAACTGGTGGCACCCCCTCCTTCAGAATGATTGCATGCTCTTGTTCCCTGAGTGGTGGTAAGCCTTGAGGCGGTTGGAACACCTCATTGAACTGTTGTATGAGCGGTTGTACTGCCAGAGGAAGGCTTCCCTCATCCCCTGCACTGACCCTCTCCAAGCGCTGCAGTTCCACCAAATATCCACCTCCCACCTCCTGTATGGTTCTGATCATGGATCTGAGAGACACGCCGGTGCCCTGCGTCGCCTTGGATCACCATCTTCTTTCCTTCCACCATTAGCTCCATCCTCAAAGCACCCCAATTTACTTTGGTCTCCCCTAAGGTCTGCAGCCATTTCATCCCCAGGATGACATCAGTGCTCCCCAACTCCAAGGGAAGAAATTCTTCCCTCACCTGGATCCCCTGAATCATCAGCACTACTCCTCTACAAACTCCCCTTCCCATTTCTACCTTTCCTGTGCCCAACATCACTCCATAGCCGCCTGTATCCTCCAGTTTCACCCCCAGCAAGTCAACCATCTGAGTGGAGATGAAATTGTGGGTTGCCCCACTATCGATCAACACTATCACCTTTCTATCAGCCATCTCTCCCCTCACTTTCATAGTGTGATTTGGAGTGAATCCCACCACAGAATTTAGGGATACTTCTGCTACATCCAAATGTAGTTTCTCCTCATCCTCCATCTCTAACCCACTTCCACCTCCCTCCTCAGCTTTCTCGTCATCACAGACGGTGAGAACCTGAAGAGTTCGGTCCTTACACCTATGCCCTGGCATGTATTTCTCATCACATCTAAAACACAACCCCTTTGCCCTCTTCTCCTGTATCTCCTTCTCAGTTAGCCTTTTGAAATTTCCCCCTCCAGTTCTCTCTTTGGGTATTTCCCTCAACCCCCCTGTTGCTGGTGCCTTTGGAGCTAAGAAAGTAGTGGTCATTCTGTAAGATCCTCCAGAATTGCTTCCCCTAATCCCCTTCTCCAGATGCTTCTGGTCCTCCACCAGCTGAGCTAGCTCCATGGCCTCTCCAAGGTCTCGTGGCCTCATCACCCGAACTGCTGCCCGGATCTCCGCTTTCAGCCCCTTCATAAAGTTTCCTTCTAACACTGTCTCTGAGAGCCGATCCAGTCTGCTGGCCAAATACTCGAACCGGTCACGATACTCTGCCACTGTCCCTTCCTGTGTCAAGGCAAAAAACTGCTCATAGAAGTCTCCTCCCCTGCTGGTTCGGAAGCGTTCTAGTAGACAGTCCTTGAACTCCCTCCAGGTGCGAATGGGTCGCCTCATGTCCCGCCATTGATACCATGCCAGAGCCTTCCCTTCTAAGCACAAGCCTGCAGCTGTCAACTTCTCCTCCTCATTCAACCCATTGACTGTAAAGTATCTCTCCACCTTGTAGATCCAGCCATGTGTGTCTTCGCCCTCAAAGATGGGCATCTTCAATTTCCTCACTCTCGGGTCACCACCGTGTCCCCTAACTCCTCCATAACCTCCCATTCCTCTAGGAGGAGGTGCTCCCCAGTAGTCACGATCTTCCCTCCTACGATCATACCCGATCCCTTCATCACATTCCCCTCTTCTTCTTTCCAAGTCAGCACCACGGCGGTAAGCATCGTCCCTTCCCCCAAAAAATTCTGCACCCCTCCTTTCATAGC
Source organism: Dendrobium catenatum (assembly GCF_001605985.2). Lineage (NCBI taxonomy): Eukaryota > Viridiplantae > Streptophyta > Magnoliopsida > Asparagales > Orchidaceae > Dendrobium > Dendrobium catenatum. The sequence continues at coordinate 755,680 of NW_021320182.1, forward strand.
CCATACTCATCTCCTCCCTAGAAAGCGGTTCTAGAGGAGGTATTCCATCATCTCCCTCGAGGATCTCCACTTCCGGGTTCTCCCTCCCCCTTAATGGGTTCGGAATTCCTCCTCTTGAATGGCCGCCTGTGGCCTCCCTTGTTTCCGATGTCGCCGGATTTTGTTTGTCTTCAAGCATCTTCTTCATCATATTCTCCAAAGCAGTGAACCTCCCCTCCATCTTTTCATGAATGGAAGCGAATTGGTTGTGAAAATCAATGGTTCTTTCCTCCAAATCAGCCTTCAGTTGGCCTATTTCTCCCTCCAGTGCATCAACCTTCTTTCCAGCCATCTTCCCTCCACGGTTTTACAAGAAGAACTTCTTGAGGAGGAAAGAAAAATTGCTGAAATTTTCAGATTTCCGCCTCCAACAGTCCCAAGACAATGCTCTGATACCAATTTGATAGGAAATACTTGAGTTCGCAAGTAACCCTAAGGTAATACTTGAGTTCGCAAGCAACCCTAGTCAAAATCAGCCCAAAACAGTGAGCAAAACTGCTGTCCCAGCAGTTTTACAGCAGCTCTGCAGCAGGAAATGCACCCAAACAGAGAAAAATAAGGAAAAGAAACAAGGTTTCCACTAGTAGATGCAAGAAAACAAAGAAAGATACAATGTCCTTCGATTCGAGAGGAAGAACAACTCTCCACAAGTCTCTAGCAAACCCTAGAGCCCAAGCACACAATGAGATCTCAAACTTTTCATTCAAATTCAAGATGAGGACCTAATTCCCCCCTTTCCCCCTCTTTAACTCTCATCCCCATACAAAATCCCTAAACAGCCCTTCTATTCAAATTTTCCCCCCTTTCCATTCAAATTTTCCCTCCAACCCTTGAATTAACTCCATGTGGGGCCCGCCTAGAGTAAGTAAGGATCGGAGGGGCCTGCCTAACAGTTTCATACTTTTATTCATAACGTTTTTCTTTAGGCACATTAAATTAGTGGTTGTACTTTGATCGCACATCTTAATAATATATTGAAACTGTATAAAAATCCTTTCTTAACTAAATTATTATCCTTGGTGTTGAAATTATCTCTAAAGTCAATCTTTTTGAAATCCAAATTTATTCTCCAATATTATGTTCCATTATGTTCTCATATTATTTCCTTGCGCTCATTATTATAATGGCATCACAATACTTTTTCATTATTTATTTGACATTCTCCTTGTTATTTCATTGAAAGGATTTATAAATCAAACCACTTCAATAGCTGTCATAAGCCTTCAAATTGAAAATATATTATCTTATTTGGCCTTGGAGTTTCATTATGTGCTTTTTAAAGCTTATCAACTTCACTTTTATCAATCAATCTATGATGTACCTGATTCTTTTCATCAGTCTTCATTCTTTATCCTTAAATATCTTTATAGTATTTTGAACTTTCTTTAATATCTTTATTTCTATACAAGATAGTATTTACATTCTAGTCTATCTAGTTTGATCAATGTTTTTATAGATTTCTCATCTTTTTAGCTAATATATATCTCCATTCTCATTCCTTAGAGTTAGTCTATGGTGTATCTCTCTATTTGGAATTCTTTGAGTTAAATATACTTTAATTTTAATATGATCTTATGACTTCTAAATTTGTGGTCACTTGGGTTTTGATAATAGCTTCTTATGGCACTTGTTGTGTTGCAGGCCTTTGCAATTAGGCCCACAAGTAATCAAAAAAGTCAGGGTTAGGCGTAGTATTGGAAGTACTTGTTTTTATGCCCTTGTTTCCCTTGGGTGTATTTTTTAGAAGTGTTTGTTGTTTTTCTTTCAAGAAATAAAATTTTCCCTGGAAGTTGCTGCGAAGTTTTTACATCTCATTGGGAAAGAAACCATTATAAAATAAGAGAAAATTATTTGTGCTTTTGTTGAGACCTTCTAATTGTGGATTTTTTGCTTTTAATATTTCTATCTGAAGTCAAGCAGCTCTTATATCCTTCGTAATTTGTACCTCCTTTTAGAGAACAATAATTTGGCACTTATTTTCTGCTAAATCTCCCCTCTTGCATGTAGTTTCTTCTCTTCTTCGTGCTCTTTCTCACCTAGAACTTCATTGTAACCATGTGTGCCATCTTGAGTATCATTCTTATACTTTCTGTTTAGTTCCAAATTAAAGTGTGCTGGGTGGGTGGGTTTGCTTTGGGGTGGGGGAGTTTGATGAGCAACATTGTCATTGTCAAGCCATAATGTTTTTTTGTTTCTAATATGATTTATTCCTTTCTTAGAAGGCAGGCACTCCTTTGGGGTTGGGAGTTTAATGTGCAATGAATTTGTTGAAAGCATATGGATCAGCATATCTTCTTCCATGTAATTATCTGAATCATAGCACAAATTTTATGGCTTTTTTTTTACAAAGGTTAAAATAGTAGCTGTCAACCTAATTGAAGTGCGTAACTACTTAGTAATATTAGAAGTCCAAAAATACATATATTTATGTATATTTAATTAAATTTACTAAGTTAAATATAGATCTGGTGGGGTTGTTAATGCCAGTTATGAATTTGCTAGTTGTTAGGTAGACAGTAGATTATAATACATCTTTGAGCATCTATCTGCCTAATTTTGATTTCGTCTCACTGAATGCTTAGAAATAAGCGCTTCCTTCTCTTGTAACAATCTCTGCCTTCTGTTGAACACTTATGTTATGCTGATGGTTTATTTCAAAATGCTCTTTCAAAGAAATTCACTTTTACTATTTATAACAGTTTTCTCTTTTCTTGTTTAGGATGATGATGGTGATAATGCTTTTCATATAGCTGCTGATGCAGCGAAGATGATACGAGAAAATCTTAATTGGATTGTTGTTATGCTACAGTATCATGATGCAGATGTGGAAGTTAGAAACCACAGGTATGTGCCACACTGATTATCACAAAAAAACTAACTTGAGGAAATCTTTTCTTTTTGCACATGTAGCTAGGGAGAATAAGAGCTGTTATTCATAACGAGGTAGTTTTTACGCTGCTATCATGGTATGTTCTAGTTCTTATGGTTTGCTTCTTGTCTCAATTGCCTTACAGAAGAGCAATAGCTGGATGATAGTGATTGATAATAGGCTATGATTTAGACAAAATTATTGTTGCCTTGCTTAGCAGGAGCCCCATACTGAAAGGAAAAGGTTTAGATACTAACAAGAACTAGGGTGATGATGAGAACAGTAAACATCATGATTAGCTGCTGTTAATGATTCTGAAGATATGCTAATACATTTACATGCAACTAATACTTGATTTAAAGCCGTTGTTCTAAATAAATATTGTTGGCTCAAGAAAAATAGTACGAATGCATGAATCTCACTTTATAGACATAGGATTCCATTCTCCTTAAGGCATATTGTAATTAACCAGATTTCCCCTGAGGGTAATATCAGGGTTTAATTAGATCTGAGTTCTTACTTGCCATGAACGCTAGCACTCATAGTTAATTATTCTTCTTAACACTTAAGAGAGAACTCTTGATGAAGGATGAATAAATTTTAGGTATTTTAGTCTCAATTATGGGAGAAATCGAGGTAAACCCGATCAAGATCCTATGATTTCGTTATCCCAGGTATACCAAATGTTTCAATTTACCAACACTAACAATCATTAATCATAGTGTCCATGGAATCTTATTAGCAGTCATGAGTTGCCTCTTCTCAGAGATCCCAAATAGATTGAGGTGATTAGAGGTGAGTTTTAATTTTATCGGGTTTTGAGATTTACATTTATCAAAATACCTAATAGTTGGTTTGGTTTGGGATTTGTGACTTCATTTAGAAGTTACGCAGAAGTTTGAATTGAAGCGGGTCTTACAGCTTATATTAAGAAATAGCCCGAGTGTGTAAATTTGTGTTGGGACCTACGACTTTCATTGAAAGTAGCTTGTAAAGTATGTTTTACGGCTTCTATTAGAAGTAGCCCAATTAATTTTTAATTTGGTTGACAGGTTTCACGACTTTCTTAGAAGTCTGTAGATTTAATTTGGAATGGGATTTACGGCTCTACTTATGTGTGTATTCCAAAGATGAGTCTTACAATCTAACTCTATAGCAAGACTGCCCAGAGATTTAATTGTTTTGGTAGGTCTTACAACTTCTTTTTAGAAGTTGCTTAAAAGTGGGTCTTATAATATAATCTTTTATATTAAGATGCCCATTAATTTAAATTTGATTATTTGGAGGTTTTATATTTTATTTAGAAATTTCTTAAATAATAGGTTTTATAACTCTTATTAGAAGTTGCCTAGTTATTTGGGTAAGACGGATCTTACTGCTTATAGAAGTAGCTCATTGGTGGGTTTTACAATTTAGCCCTATAGACTAAATTGTCTGTTACCTTTGTTTGGATTTGGGGTAGGTCTTATGACTTCTCTTAGGAAGTTATTTGAAAATGAGTCTTACTACTTCATTTAGAAGTGACCCAATAGTGGCTCTCAATGTTTAAAATTACTTAATCGAGTATTAAGGATTTTTTTCGTTCGTGAGGCGAGGCGTAAGCCTCAAGGCGTTTTGACGCGTAAGCCTCAAATTCAAAAGATTGCGTAAACATAAAATGATAAATTTTTTATATACTAATAAGTAAAAAAATATAAAATATAAAAAGTCACAAGATATAAAGTGAAATCAAAATATCTCAATAATAAGACAATATAAAATATAGTTCAACTCAAATTCTATCTTTTCCAAATCACAGTATATCAAACCCCTAAACATAATATTTCACTTATTCTACATTAAGAAAACTTATACAAAGCATGCACTCATGTAGAAGCAAACTAACACTAACAACTATTACTGAAGATGCATGGGGGTGGGGGGACGAACCAAATCTTATTATACAATTTTAAACCATGGTGAGTCTTACAACCTAATTCTTTAGACTAGGTTGCTCATGAATTTGAATTTGATTATTTAGATTTTAGGATTATTGCAATCTATTTAGTATTTTTTTCTAAAATGTGGGTCTTATTAATTTAATTAAAAGTGGTCGAATAGTGAGTCTTACAACCTAATCTTTTAGACTAGGATGCCCAATAATTTAATTGCTTGTTTGTTTAAGTGGATAACAGTTGTTTGTTAGCTTGACACCAAACTGTGATTTTTAGTTATTTATTGATGCAATCAATAATTTGGGAGATGGACCTAAATTTTTTATCACAAAAATAAACTCTTTCTAGGATGATAGAAAGACATAAAATATTAAAAAAATTGATAAAATATAACTAACAAAACGAAACACAACTTTAATATTATAAAAGGACTTACAAACAAGGACTCTTACAAACTTTGACACTTACAAACATTTGACAAATTTATGACTTCAAAGCAAACACCTAAAGAAGCTTTCATCCATTAGAAGAAGGATACAGATGAGGTGGCACTTGCGGAGAGACGAAAGAGGTTAGAAGCCGAGACGAAGGGTGGAACGTACTCGCAAGTCTTTCCTATAGGAGATGAGAAGAAGAATGGAACAAGCTCGCAAGCTTTTTCAACAAAACCTGCAGGTTTACATTTCCAAAAATCATTCATATAACATAACTTAAAACAACCCAAAACATCTACTATATATATAGACATGAGAAGGGAATACAAATAGTCACAATGACCTTTCATATTCATAATATAAATGAGGGAAATGAAAAGCTAACAGTCAACTCCAGGAAACAAAGCACCAAAGCCACGGAAAAGCCCCCAAACAGCCACGGGAAAGCAGCCCAGGCGGAACCCGAACAGGCAGCCGCGGAAACCCAAGAGGCCCGCACGGAACCGAGGCACCAAAGCACGGGAAAGGCCACCCAGCACGGAAAACCAGCAGCCAACCGGGGAAACCAAGGAGCCAAGGCACGGGAACCAAAGGGCCATCCACGAGAACCAAGGAGCCATTTATGGGAACCAAAGGGGCAACAAATGGGGGGAATGAACCTCAATTTATGAGCTAAAAAGGCTCTCTACTAGACATTAATGAGCTGATTCTAGTAGAGGACCTAGAAGCTCACCAAATTTATAATTCAAAATGTTTTAACCCCCCTTTGCCTACATCGTTTACTAACAGTTTGTTTACTAGTTTGACACTTATTAACCAACAGTTGTCATTGTGTGGCACTAGTGTTTTTTGCTACAATAGTTTTAAATATAAGAGTTTTTAAAATACTAGAGTTTTAAAATTGTGATTAATATAATTAATTAGATTTTTTTTGTTAATTGATTAATTAATTATGTTATGAATGAAAATGTAGAAAAAGAAATATTATTTTTTTCACTAATCAGACCCGTACAGACAACTCTCAATACTGTTCTTAAACTCTCGGAATGACAACTCAACCAACAAACAACTCTCAGCTCAAAATTGAAACCCACAAACCCTGTTCTTCAAATAAAACTCTCAAACTCAACACTTTGATTCAAACAACTCTCAAACTCAACATATTCAAAATAACACAATACTGTACAAGCTCTCCAATACTTTTGAATAAGGCTAAAAAATAGCACGAGCTCCTATAATAATCAAATGAAATTAATTAAATATTGAAATTAAATTGATATCAAAATAAATGTTAATACAGAAAAAACACATACTATAGTAAACTACTAACACAAAAAAGTAGAATTTCTGGTGCAAGAAAAGTAGAACTACTGGTGCAGGAAAAGTACACACTGAATCTGTCAAACAGAAGGAAAAAAAACTACTATAAATAGAAACACTAATGTCATTCAACGACAACTGCTGGCTAGTAAGTGTCAAATTAGTAAACAAACTATTAGTAAATAATTGAAAACTACAATCTGTTGTCAAGCTAACAAATAAATATTGTCCATTGACTCCACTCAAACAAACAAGTAATTAAATTACTAGGCATCTTAGTGTAAGACCCACTATTCGGTCATTTCTAATGTCACGACCCGATCCGGCTAGCCTGAATTAATGGGGCGGGAGTAGATAGTCGTACGGAAAACACCGTAACATAAGGCAATCATTTCATTTAAACTTTTATGACAAAACATCAATATCGTCAATCACATGAAAAGAAAGAGCCAACTAAAACATCAATTAAAAGTTAATCGAATTTGATTCTTCTCACACAACTAAAAACATAAGCATCCACAATTACATAAACTCCAACAAACTATTCAGATACAACCACTAAGTCAAACTCAAAACAGTAAACATAAAATCTTTCTTCTTGAGGTCCTCCATGACAGTAGGTGTACTGTCGTCTTGTAGTAATTACTTTTTAACAATATCTCCTAAAAAATATTTCCAATAATAGGATGAGCTAACGCTCAGCAGGTGATAAACAATTATTTTAAATTCATAAAATATTTTTTTTCTTTCTTAAACATGCCATTAAGCATGAAAAATGAAATAATAAAAGATCATAATAAACATTTATAGGCATGAATTTATAAAATATTTCCATAATCATTTTTTTAAAACATTTCATTTAATCATTCTTACTTTCCTTTTCTTTAAATCCTTTCATTAAGTGCATAAATTTCATAATCATAATATAATAAATACCAATCTCAGAAGTACCAGAGTTTTGTACTGATCAGGTATACAGTCATTGACCATTCCAGTCATTGGCCATTCCTTTACCATTTGGCTTCGAAGAACCCCATTATCATTTGGCTTTGAAAGCCTCTTTATCATTTGGCTCCGTAGAATCTCATTACCATTTTAGCACTTCCGGATCATTATGCACATGCACTTTATAATACTTATATTGCTCAGGTAGACATAATTTTTCATTACATCATATGTTCTTTAGTGTTTTTCGGGTAAGAAAATTTTGTATCTCCTATGCATGAAGTTGTTTAATTTGCTTTAACATTCTAAGTAACATATCATATATATAAACAATAATTGTAAGGCTAAAACAAAAATAAAGAAATTATAAACATTAACTTGAAACTTTTGAAATTACAATAAGACTTAATTAAATTTCATAAAATTAATTTAAATGTAATCACCTACCTTGCAAGTATCGAACAACAACAACAACGCTATACGACGCTGCTTAACCACATGTCGTCTCCTTAATCCATACCTAAGGATAATTACAATTGAACTAAGCACACATCACAAATATTTTCAATAATTAAAATAATTAAAATTTTATTTTCGGAAATATTATAAATTCAATCTTTGGAAATCCCTAAATCTTGAATTTCACTCAAATCATTATGTCAAAATTATCCCTAAACATATTTTAATAATTATCTTATTAATTTTCGGATTTAATTAATTAAGAAATTACAAAAAATGAAATTTATTACAAAAACTCAATTTTTTTTTAAAAATATTCCTAAGGCCTTTAGAAACAATTTTTGTAAAAGAACTTTAAGGAAATTAGATTTTAGGTAAAAGCCTTAAATTTTCGATTTCCAAAAATTTCTCCAAAAACTTCAATTCTATTGTTAAATTATTCCTCTATATCCTTTCTTCGATTTAGTAAAGAAAAAATTGGAAGAAAACAATTTTTTTGTAAAACCCTAGATTTTCTTTTTCCGAATAACTTGGGATCGAGAGAGATTCGCTTTAAATAAATCATACCTTTGTAATCCCCTTATTGTCTGATGAGGACATCGAAGATCAACGGCTACGATCGTGTCTATTTATTTTGATGTATTTTATTTGTTATTTGTACTTTTTCATTTCTACCCTCACTTGAGGGCTTTGTTTTATGTTTGCCCTAGGGGCAATTGTGTCTTTTTATTTTTCTTAATGTATTTGGCTATTTAAGCCCTCCCCTTCCTCTTGGAAAGGGATGATGAATATTGAAATGAAATCTTATTTTTCTTTGCTTGATCTCTAAGTGAGTTCATGGGAGGAGAGACCCAAGGTGTGGGCAATCGCAATACTCGTCAACCTTTGGAAGAGTCCAAGGTTCGCATTTTTACGATCTCTTTGTGAGTTCGTTAGCTTACTTTTACCTTATTTGTATTTTGTTGTCATCTCCTTTCTCCCCCACTCACTCCACCACCCCTTCCAACTTCCGCACCACCGGTGGCTCAACCTCCTCCACCCAATTCATCTTCTAGCTCCACCACCAAAATCCCACCCACATACCTAGCCTCAACCCGCCATCTAGCCGCCCCCCTTCCCCCTTTGCCGCCGGCCACCATCATAATTTCCCCTCATTATGATGATTTCAATCACCATAATAACTTCCTAATTTAGCTCAAGCATGAGAGGGAAAATTTGAATTCATTTGAAATTCAAATTTGAATTCATTTGAAATTCAAATTCGAATTTCAAATTCTTTTCAAATAGGGAATCCTAAATTAGGTAAGTATCATTCATGAACTCAATTTCAAAATAAATCAAATTGGATTTATTAGTCCTTTTTCTCAATTTGAAATTTGAAATTTAAATTTCAATTAAAAAAAAAACTTTCCTTATTTGCAAATCTAAATTATGAAAGTGCATAACTCCAAGCTTATTTGAATTTCAAATTAGATTTGAGTTGTCATTCTCTTTCCTAAATAACATAAATTGATTTAGAAGTTACAAATCCCCTCCCCAAATCCCTCCCTCTCTCTCTTGAAACCGCCGGCCCCATTAATGGGTATTACCCATTAAATGCCAATGAAACCTAAGCCTTAATTGGATTTGAATTCAAATTTTCAAATTCAATTCCCTCCAAATTCACTTAAATCTGAATTAATTTCAGATTTATTAACTTCTCTGCTCTCCTTTTCATCTAACCTAATCCCCTCTCAATCAAGCACTTGTTGTCTTGCACTTTTGGAGATTACAATTTGCTGTCCAGAAGATTTCCAGCATCCTACAGCTGCTGTCCATGGAGTTTCTGCAAAGATCAGGGGCTGTCCTGCTATCCGGATACTCCTGTTTGCTGTCCTGAAAGTTCATGGCTGCTGTCCTGAAAATTTTGGCTAGACGAGCTGCTGTCCTGCTCTCCTAGAATCTCCGGTTTGCTGTCCTGAAGCCCCACAGCTGCTGCCCAAAGGTTCCAGCAGGTTCCTAATGCTGTGTCGCCATCCGGAAGGCTTCTATTTGCTGTCCAGATTTTCTGGAAACTGCGGGGTGACTGTCCAGAACTTTCCAACGTGCCAAGATTGTTGTCCAGAGGATCCTGAACCTCTCTGATGCTGTCTTTCCAACCGAACTGTTGTCCCCTTTCATTTCAACCTTCCAATGACTTACCCGGAGCTCGCATCTCTCTTGTCTTTGGGTAAACTCTTCACCCGACTCTTTTATCTTCGATTTTGCTTCTCAACTGTGGTCTTAATAGAATCATGACGATCACATTAATGCTTCCCCGCTAAAGCCTAGTAATTAGAAGAGTTGAGTGAGAGATCTCTTGTAGTGACTAATCTTATTGTTAGCATAGGGATTTATTGTTGAAACCATCCATGTATGCAACGTTAGATTAAATTGACTGTTTTCTGATTTTAACTTTTATACACGTGATTCGTCGTAAGCTCGTCTTACCGCTCTTAGTGTTTTATTGTATCGTTAAATTCAACATTAAGATATAATTCTTTGTTCCAGGAATATTACATGTGCAAATTCCTTAAAGCAATTCATCCATGCATGTATGTTTCACATCATCGTCCTCTTAAATTTGCACTAAATTTCTCGCCGGAAAATCGCCGCCGGAGAGGAGGTCGTCGCTCATTCGTCGCTCCTAGCCATCCGCCCCTTTTCCTTCTTCCGCTCAAACCGTGCGAATGAGGGATTAGGGGGCTCAGTTTTGCTATAATAGGGAGAAAGGGTTTTGCCAAATGACTCATATGCCCTCACCTAAACAATTCCGACATTTTATTTGCTTAGGGGTAGATTTGGCATTTAGAAACTTCCATAATTTTTATTTCTCAAAATACACAAAATTAACTATAAGTTCTATATATCAAATTTATCAGAATTTTGCATAAAATTTTATAAAATTATTTTTCGTCAAATTTCGTTAATCTTAATTTTTCACTTAAGTTTCGTCGCGACGCATCGAAAAGCATGCGACGACCTACGATCGTCGTTTTCGTGTTTTACAACTCTCCCATTTTAATAAAAATTTTGTCCTCGAAATTTAAAAATAATTCTATAAAGTAAAGTCATATCTTAGCCAAATAAATGAGGGTAGTTCTCCCTCATTTCTGACTCCTCCCAAATGGCATCATTTTCTAAACTGTGATTCCATAACACCTTAACATAAGAGATTGCTCTGCTTCTCAACTACTTAACATCATAATCAATGATTCTCTCTGATTCTTCCGCAAAGGTCAAATTCGATTGAATATCCATCACTTCTGTACTAATCTTTTGAGCTTCATCTGAAATATATTTCCTCAAAGAAGATATGTGGAATACATCATGTACTCCACTCATATGAGTTGGCAAAATCAATCTGTAGGCCACACTTTCAATTTTTTTTGCAATTTCAAAAGGACCTGCATATCTTGGACTCAGCTTTCCCACTTTATCAAATTTCTTCACATCTTTCATAGGACTAACTTTGAGGAATACAAACTCTCCAACATCAAACTCAACTGATCTATGTTTGGCATCATTGTATTTTTTCTGTCTATCTTGCACAGCTTTTAATCTGTCACGGATTAATCTAATCTTTTATATAGCATCATCAACTAGATCAGCATCAATAATCTTCTTTTCCCCTATCTCAGCCCAACTTAAATGTGTCCTACACCTTCCATATAAAGCCTCATAAGGAGCCATATCAATACTTGCTTGGAAACTGTTGTTGTATGCAAACTCAATTAGTGATACATATGTCTTCCACTTACCACCAAAATTCAAAACATATAACCTGAGCAAATCTTCTAAGGTTTGGATGGTTCTTTCTGACTGCCCATCTGTTTGAGGGTGGAAAGCTGTACTAAAAGTAAGCCTGGTACCCATAACTTCCTGAACCTTCTTTCACAATCTGGAAGTGAATCTTCCATCTTGATCTGACACTATAGTCTTTGGTACCCCATGTAATCTAACAATCTCACCAACATACAAGCTTGTCAATTTCTCAACTGGATTAGATTGTTTTAATAGGTAAAAAGTATGCAAACTTAGTCAACATATCAATTATCACCCATAAAGCATCACATCCTCTTCTGGATCTGGATAAACCAACCACAAAATCCATAGCAATATCTTCTCATTTCCACTTAGGTATAGGTAAGGGCTGTAGAAATCCTCCTAGTTTTTGATGTTCTACTTTCACCATCTGACATGAAGTACACTTTAATACAGTATGTGCCACACTTCTCTTCATTCCTGGCCACCAAAACACTCTTATAAGTCCTGATACATTTTATTACTGCATGGATGAATGGTGTAACTGGAATAGTGAGCTTCTTGAAGGATTTATTTTCTTGAGTCATTTACATATGGAATATATAATCCGTCTCTATAATGTAGTAGTCCATCATCAATTCAAAATCTTCAGTGTCCCACACTAATCATATCCATTATCTTTTTAAAATTTGCATTATGTGGCAAAGCTTCCCGTACCCTTTATGGAAATGTTGATTGGATAATAGTCTATTCAACAACACAATTTTTGCATCATTTGGGCTGAACCACTGAAATTTTTAACTCCAATTCCCTTATCAATTCCTACTGCTGAGTAATCATCCAGTTTGCACTACCAGAATTCTTTCCGCTCAAAGCTTCTACAACTACATTTGCTTTATCCGGGCGATACTGAATGTCCAACTCATAATCCTTAATGAGTTCTAGCCACCTTCTCTGCCTCATATTCAGTTTTTTCTGTGTGAAGATATACTTCAAACTCTGATAGTCAGTAAAAACTTTACACCGTATTCTGTACAAGTAATGCCTCCAGATCTTTAAGACAAAAACTACTGCAGCTAACTCCAGATCGTGGGTAGGGTAATTCATTTCATGATTCTTTAATTGCCTAGAAGCATAGGCAATGACTCTTTCATTTTGTATCAGCACACAATCCAACTCTTTATACCTGCGGGAATAGTCAGCACTGGAGCAGTTATGAAACAGTGCATTAACCTCTGAAAAGCTTTCTCACACTGAGCTGTCCATTCAAACATCACTGCTTTTTGAGTTAATCTGAATAGTGGCATAGCTATCTGTGAAAACCTCTCAACAAACCTTCTGTAGTAGCCTGCCAATCCCAAAAAGCTCCTAACATCAATCACTGTAGCTGGTCTTGGCCAATCTGCTATTGCTTGCACTTTATGTTAATCCACAAATATCTTCCCATTAGTGATCACATGCTCCAAAAATTTTACTCTTCATCCAAAATTCACATTTGGAGAACTCAGCATACAATTCATTTCCTCTCAATGCCTGTAACACAACCCTTTAAGTGATTTGCATGTAGATCTTCATTTGGGGAATATACCAGTATATCATCTATGAATACTATCACGAATAGATCCAAAAATGACTTAAAGATTCTATTCATGAGATCCATAAATACCACAGGAGCATTCGTCAAACCAAAAGGCATCACTACAAACTCATAATGCCCCTATCAGGTACTGAAAGCGTCTTTGCAATGTCTTCCTCTCTACTCTTGAGCTGATGATACCCTGACCTCAAATCAATCTTTGAAAACACTAAAGCACCTTTCAACTAATCAAACAAATCATCTATCCTTGAGAGAGGATATTTATTTTTCACTGTCAACTTATTCGACTCTCTATAATCTATACAGAGTCTTAAGCTTTCATCCTTTTTTTTCACAAACAGTACAGGAGCACCCCAAAAGGAGGTATTAGGCTTGATGAATTCCTTCTCAAGCAACTCTTGCAATTGCTCCTTCAACTCCTTAAGTTCTTTAATTGCCATTCTGTAAGGTGCTTTAGCAACAGGTTCAGCTCCTGCCACTAACTCAATAGAGAAATCTATTTCTCTATTTGGAGGTAAGTTAGGTAAATCATCTGAAAATACTTCTGGAAATTCCTGAATAATTGGGATGTCTTTCAGCTCTCTTTCTACCTTCTTCTCTTCCTTAACATTGGCTAAGAAGTCTTCATAACCTTTCTTCAACATCTGAAAAGCCTTCAAAGATGACACGATCACAGATGTTACCCTTTTATCCCCTTGAAATTTGAATTTGCTCTCCCCTGGCATACAAAACTTAACTTCCTTTTTGTTATAATCTATAATCACGAAATGGTAAGATAACCAATCAACGCTTAAGATTGCATCAAACTCAAATAGGGGTAAAACACTAAGATCTGCCTCTAAGTTCTTATCACAAATCCTCAATTCCATATGACATTTCTGCTTTGCTTCCATTTGGTTTCCATTAGGCATTAAAATTGACAGTGATTTAATCATAACTATTTGAAACAAATTAACTGCTCTAACAAAATTCTCATAAATGAAGGAATGCGACGCTCCAGTTCAAATAAAATTCTAACAGGTCTATCGCACATAAGAATTGTTCATAATCATAAACAAGTCACAATATTCATTTATAAAGCATATCATTCATTGTTCATTCATTTCATATAAAATCTTTCATTGACGTTTAATTAAATTGCGTACCTGTAACAACATCACGAGATCCCTTAGCTTCTTGTTGGGATAATCCATAGACTCGAGGTTGAACATTTTGATGAGTCTGACATTGAGAAGGAACAGAAGCTATAGACTTCAAAGCTCTTGGTCTGCCAGCAGTTCTCTGAGTATTGTTGTCTGACCTTACCTCTGTAGCAGATCTCTGTCCCAAAAGAGGGCAAGACTTCGCCATATGTCCAGGCTGATGGCACCAGCAATAAGTATTAGTGCTAGAGAGACACTCTCCCTTCTCCTACATCATAACAGTTGAAGCAATACTGTCCAAGTTGTTGGATCTGGGCTTCTTCTAAGTAGACATCTCAGATTGAGTAGATTGAGCAAACTGAGAGGGCTTTGATTTGCCCTCCATCTTCCTTTTCTAAAAATCCCTCTTCTGAGTTCCCTGCATGTCCATCTCAATCCTTCTGACTCTTTTCACCAAAACAGAATAATCTTTTAGTCCAAAAAGAATGAGAGGCTGTCGTATTATGCCCTTTAATCCATTCAGAAAGCGGTGACACATTCTCTTTAGTATTGGGTATCAAGTGAGGGGCATACCTGGACAACATTATGAACTCTGCCTCATACTGAGAAACAGATCGATCTCCCTGAATTAATATGTTGAACTTATCCTGCATCTGTCTCCTAACTGACATAGGCTCATACCAGCCTCTGAATACATTCACAAACTCCTCCCAGGAGAGTTGATTGCTGGGTCGCCCTCCAAAAGTTTCTTACAATTGACTCCACCACCTTTCTGCCTCACCATCAAAAGCATAAGCAACAAGTGTCACTCTCCTATCTTCTGGTTAAGACATGCCCTCTAGGATCTTCTCTATCCGCATCAGCTAATCTTCAGTCTATAGGCCCGCCACTTGAAAAAAACATAGGCTTCATATCTTGAAGTAGTTTCAAGTTCTTATCCATAACGACTTCCACTTCCATTGCCAATGCTCTGAGTTTGCGTGGTCTTTATCATCTAAGTCATTGCTTCCATCATCTGAGCAAATGACTCCATAGTTGAACTATCATTATTCCTCTGAGATTCAGCTACTGTTGGTAGCTCCCTCCATTCCTCCACATCAATGCTATCAGTGGTATTCTACTCATGATCCATATTCATAAGATAAAACACAATAATCATAAGATGAATAATTCATAAAATTCATACTTTCTACTCATTCTAAGACACATACAATTCTCCTATAGGTTCTTTCATTGATCAGTATTAAATCATTTGCTCTGATATCACTCTTATCACGACCCGACCCAGCTAGCCCGAATTAACGGGACAGGAGCAGACAGTCGTACGGAAAACACCGTAACATAAGACATAATCTTTCATTTAAACTTTTATGACAAAATATCAACATCGTCAATCACATAAAAAGAAAGAGCCAACTAAAACATCAATTAAAAGTTCATCCAATTTGATTCTTCTCACACAAAACTAAAAACATAAACATCCACAATTACACACTCCAACAAATTGTTCAGATACAAACCACTAACTCAAACTCAAAACAGTAAACATAAAACTTTTCTTCTTGAGGTCCTCTACGACGATAGGTGTACTGTCGTCTCGTAGTCATTACTTTTTAATAATATATCCTGAAAAATATTTCTAATAATAGGATGAGCCAATGCTCAGTAGGTGATAAACATTTATTTTAAATTCATAAATTTTTTTCTTTCTTAAACATGCCATTAAGCATGAAAAATGAAACAATAAAAGATTATAATAAACATTTATAGGCATGATTTTATAAAACATTTCCATAATCATTTTCTTAAAACATTTTCTTTAATCATTCTTCATTTTTTTTTCATAAAAACTTTTCTTTTCTTTAAATCATTTCATTAAGTGCATAAATTTCATAATCATAATATAATAAACACCTGTCTCGAAAATACCAGAGTTTTGTACTGATCAGGTACACTGTCATTGGCCATTCTTTTACCATTTGGCTCCAAAGAACCCCATTACCATTTGGCTTTTGCAAGCCCCTTTTATCTTTTGACTCCGTAGAACCCCATTATTATTTTTGCACTTCCGGATCGTCATGCACATGCACTTTATAATACTTATATTCCTCAGGGAGACTAATAATTTTTCATTACATCATACGTTCTTCAGTATTTTTCGGGTAAGAAAATTATGTATCTCTTATGCATGAAGTTGTTTAATTTGCTTTAAAAAAAATTGTTTAATTTGCTTTAACATTCTAAGTAATATACTATATGTATAAACAATAATTGTAAGGCTAAAGAAAAAATGAAGAAATTATAAACATTAACTTGAAACTTTTGAAATTACAATAAGAATTAATTAAATTTCATAAACTTAATTTAAATTTAATCACCTATCTTTGCAAGTATCGAACAACAATCAAGACGCTGCACGACGCTGCTTAACCACATGTCATCTCCTTAATCCACACCTAAGGATAATTACAACTGAACTAACCACGCATCACAAATATTTTCAATAATGAAAATAATTAAAATTCTATTTTCGAAATTATTATAAATCCAATATTTAGAAATCCCTAAATTTTCAATTTCACTTAAATCATTATGTCAAAATTATCCCTAAACATATTTTAATAATTATCTATTAATTTTCGGATTTAATTAATTAAGAAATTACTAAAAATGAAATTTATTTCAAAAACTCAATTTTTTTTAAAACATTCCTAAGACCTTCAGAAATAATTTTTGTAAAAGTACTTTAAGGAAATTAGATTTTAGATAAAAGACCTAAATTTTCGATTTCAAAAAATTTCTCTAAAAACTTCAATTCTATCGTGAAATCATTCCCCTATATCGTTTCTATTGATTTCGTAAAGAAAAAATTGGAAAATTTTTGTAAAACCCTAGATTTGCTTTTTCCAAATAACTTGAGATTGAGAGAGATTCGCTTTAAATAAATCATACCTTTGTAATCCCCTTATCGTCCTCTTCGATTTGCACTAAATTTCTCGCCGAAAAATCGCCGCCGGAGAGGAGCCCGTCGCCCGTCCATCGCCCCTAGCTGTCCGCCCCTTTTGCTTCTTCCGCTCAAACCGTGCGAATGAGGGATTAGGGGGCTCGGTTTTGCTATAATAGGGAGAAAGGGTTTTGCCAAATGACTCATATGCCCTCACCTAAACAATTCCGACATTTTATTTGCTTAGGGGTAGATTTGGCATTTATAAACTTCCATAATTTTTATTTCTCAAAATACACAAAATTAACTATCAGTTCTATACATCAAATTGATCAAAATTTTGCGTAGAATTTTACAAAATTATTTTTTTCAAGTTCCGTTAACCTTAATTTTTCACTTAAGTTTCGTCGCGATGCATCAAAAAGCATGCGACGACCTACGATCGTCGTTTTCGGGTTTTACATCTAAGTGAAGTAATAAGACTCACATTTTAGAAAAAATTGTTAAATAAACTGTAGTAATCCAAATATCTAATTTAAAAGATTAGGTTGTAAGAACAATTATTGGGTCACTTCTAAGTAAAGTAATAATATCCACTTTTATGTATCTTCTAAAAAGTTCTAAGATATATTATTTGAGAAAAACTCTTAAATTAAATCTGAATTATTGGTCACACGTCATTGCGAATGGGTGTGGTAATTGTTGGAAAATCCTCTTATTAGTATTTTGGAGCATAAATTCTTGAATTAAGTATTGCTGATGGCAATAAACTCTTCCACCATATTTGACATTAAGCTTAGTTTCCTGGAAATTTATTGTTGAAGCCATTTTGCTAAAAATCAGTATTATGAAAAGATGGTAGACATATTGCAACAGTCATAGCTGTGGAATATTGTGAGAATTCAACCTGGTGTTGCTCAGCGAGCACAACTTTTTCTCATGTGAGTCAATATCACTTAGACGGTTCTCATACATAATCTAGTCTAATGTATTCTCTTAGATTGGTCTTGATTTATGGCATGAAGTTGTCGCTACGTTAGCTAATGTTGTTTTTCATAAATTGTTTGAAGCAGTGTAACTAAACTAGTCCCAATGAATTTGTAGAAGTTTTATGTAGAACTGTGTTGCTGGTATGGCTCATAATAATTTTTTTTATATTTTTTTTTCCTGCTGTTTCTACCTTATAATGGTCCCTATAGGTTCTAGGATTTCCTACCATCGGAAAACTTCGACTTAGCTATACACTACTTATGGAATTGATTCAAAAACAGACGTTTGAACATAGCAGTCATACTTTTCCTATTGTGGAACATATGCAATCTCATTAGAATGTTCAATAGTCATGAAAAAGATATGTAAGTATGCTAATTTGAGTGCTAGTTGATTTTATTTCTTATACTGAGTCTAAGAGAAGCTTAGTAAACGTTAAAGCACACCTTTTTGTTTGACATTGTAGGATGATTTCACATTTTTGTATGACATCTCTAGCTGATCTTGTTAACTTACTATTTTTAGCTTGAAAGCTGTTGTTTTGTGAATTTAGTCATTAGTGAGAGACTAACGTTTTATCTTACTATGGATAATAGAGGCTGGAAATTGCGTGATTTTCTGGAAGCCCTTCCTCGAGAATGGATATCCGAAGATTTGATGGAAGCACTTGCAAGTAAAGGAGTTCATCTATCCCCAACCATGTGAGCAGAGAAGACTTCTTTCTTACACAGTTGATGTTCATTACTTGGGTCTTTCTCCTAAATTGGTTATTGTTATTTAAATTATCCTTCGTACCTACTATGCTAAAAATATTTACGTGCATTGTTTAGGTATGAAGTTGGAGACTGGGTAAAGTTCCGGAGAAATCTTAGCACTCCTAAATACGGTTGGCAAGATGCAAAGCACAAGAGTGTAGGTTTTGTGCAGTCCATTCTGGACAATGATAATCTTGTTGTTTCATTTTGCTCTGGGGAGGCTCATGTCTTGAAAGATGAGGTTATAAAAATCATCCCTTTAAATAGGGGACAGCATGTACAACTAAAAGCTGATGTTGGAGAGCCAAGGTATTGAATTTAGGGGAAAATAATACATTTTTTAGGCGAGTTGCACAACTTATATTTCTGTTATTATATATGCCCTTGCGTTCTCCATAATTTGGAATGTATTTTTCATGGGAATGCTCTGCACAAGGACAGTATTTCCTCCAGCTGTATCTGGAAGCATTGAAATGCATGTATAAGTGGCAATCTAAGAATTATTATCCTTTCGTCTTCATGGAAAAACATTCTTTTGCATAATTATCGTTAATGAGTTTTTATCTTTATTGTCTCTTCAAGTTTTGATTTCCATGGTCGTTTAAAGATTCTGTGTAGAAGTAATGTGAGAGTGTCTCTTGGTGCGCAGACATTGATTTTCTTGCCTGTCCATTCTCATAAAAGACCAAGTTTTAGGTATTCATGAGTTTTTAAAGTTAGTGTGTAGGAGTTAATATGATTACATCTATTGGTTTGTGGGCTTTGATTTTATTGCATAGAAATTATCATATCAGGTTTCTATATTTGATGCATATGTTTCTCTTACTTGTCTTGTAGGTTACTTGGCTATTAATAAATTCTCACTATGCAGTTATTTGTGCTATTTGTGTCATCTTTTGCAGTGATAATTAATTCCGATATAATGCTTGGCACCCCTGCCCCTTTACTGCTCGTGTACTGCTCTAAAGATTTAGTGGAAATTTTCGTTATTTAGATAATATCTATTTGTAGTAACCTGCTTGCTAGCATTTAACAGACAAAGCGCGAATTTGATGACATGCAAAGTTGGCGTTTTGTAAAATAAAATTGTAGATTTTAGTAGTTGCTTGTACCAAGGATCAGCTTTCTGATCAACTTCTTTTTTTTTATTTACCTGTTAACTAACCATCATTTAAATGATTTGAATACTTGTTCGATGTGTACTTTACAAGAATCATAAAGGGAGAATGCTTTTTGATATTCTTTTTATCAGTAAACATTCTTTTAAGTTATTAGATATTCATTAAAAGATTTGGCTTCTGTTTATTGCATGATTAGATGATTTTAAAAAATATGTTCTTAATCATGCAACCTGAGTCATCTGTCCCTTGTTTGGGTTTGTTGTTTGCATTCATTTTGAGTTGTTGAGCTGATAAAAATTTTAAGTTGCTGACGTCTTAAGCCACTCCAGTGCTCAATGAATGCCATGCAATTTACCATGTAACCACCTTGAAGCATCTTGCTAATGCCTTACCTTAAGTGCTAGGTTCTCTAGCGAGCACCTTCTTGTTCTTAACCAGTTCAGTATCTATAATGCACACCATGTGTCACATTAGCAGGTTTCTCTAATGTAGTTTGTGTTTTACTTTTTGCATTGGCTGTTTTCTGAATATACTTTTTAGTAGCTTTTTTCTATAATCTGGGTGAATAGTTCATCTGGTTAAATACAGGTTTGGTTGGCGTCGTCAATCACGTGATAGTATCGGAACTGTTCTCTGTGTCGATGATGATGGAATTCTTCGAGTTGGTTTTCCTGGAGCCTCCAGGGGTTGGAGAGCTGATCCTGCTGAAATGGAAAGGGTTGAAGAATTTAAGGTCGGTGAATGGGTGAGGATTCGCCCCTCATTAACAGCTGCCATACATGGTTTAGAAGCTGTCACTCCAGGGAGCATAGGAATAGTATACTCAATCAGACCGGATTGCAGTCTTTTACTGGGTCTTTGTTATTTGCCGAGCCCATGGCATTGTGAACCAGAGGAAGTAGAGACTGTTGACCCATTCAGGGTACTTAGATATATTTCTATTTTATGCTTTGATGATTTCTTGTTTATTCTGTGCTCTTTATTATCTGTTTATTTTGGTTTGGCTCATAGATTGGTGATCAAGTATGTGTGAAGAGATCTGTTGGAGAACCTAGATATGCTTGGGGTGGTGAGACTCATCACAGTGTTGGAAAAATAACTGACATAGAGAGTAATTGTTTGCTCATAATCGAAATTCCAAATCGTTCGAGTCCTTGGCAAGCTGATCCTTCTGATATGGAGAAGGTAGAGAGTTTCAAGGTATACAATGGTTTGCTTTCATTCATTTTTTCTGTTATAAAAAGGTTTTATCTTTGTTTTACTCTTAAATTTATATTGACGATATTCCTTTCTGTTTAGGTGGGGAACTGGGTAAGAGTCAAGGCCTCGGTACCTTCTCCGAAATATGGTTGGGAAGATGTTTCCCGTAACAGCATTGGGATAATTCATAGCCTTGAGGATGATGGCGATATGGGTGTTGCCTTTTGCTTTAGAAGCAAACCTTTCAGTTGTTCGGTGGCCGACATGGAGAAGGTGCCTCCATTTGAAATAGGACAAAAGATTCATATTATGCCTAACATATCACAGCCAAAACTTGGATGGTCTAATGAAACTGCTGCTACAATTGGGAAGATTGAAAGGGTAGACATGGATGGAACACTAAATGTGAGTATTTTAGCTTTAGCCTTAGATTAAATTGGAAAATATTTAACTCATTTGCTATATATGCAGCTAAGGGTTGCTGGTAGGAGCAGTTTGTGGAAAGTTGCTCCAGGTGATGCCGAGCGGCTTTCCGGATTTGAAGTTGGAGATTGGGTTCGACTGAAGCCTAGTTTAGGATCAAGGCCATCATATGACTGGAATAGTATAGGAAAGGATAGCATAGCTGTGGTTCATAGCATTCAAGATTCTGGATATTTAGAACTTGCAGGTTGCTTCAGGAAAGGAAAATGCGTGGCACATTACATGGATGTTGAGAAGGTTCCGTGTTTGAAAGTCGGGAATTATGTTCGATTTCGCAGTGGAATTGTAGAGCCTCGATGGGGCTGGAGGGATGCTAATCATGAGTCCACTGGAATCATTACTGGGGTTCATGCTGATGGTGAAGTAAGGGTAGCCTTTTTCGGCATGGCTGGACTTTGGAAGGGAGACCCTGCAGATCTTGAGAAGGAAGATATATTTGAGGTTGGTGACTGGGTGAAGCTCAGAAATAATGCTTCTGTCTGGAGATCCTTGAAACCTGGAAGCACAGGTATAGTACATGGATTAGAATATGAATCAGAAATCTGGAATGGAAAAGTGCAGGTCGCCTTCTGTGGAGAGCAAGACCGGTGGGTGGGACCTTCGGTTGAACTTGAAAGGTTTGATAAGCTTGTTGCAGGTCAGCGTGTGAGGATTATGAGAAGCATTAAGCAACCGAGGTTTGGCTGGTCGGGTCATAGCCATGCGAGTATCGGAACTATATCTTCCATCGATGCAGATGGAAAGCTTAGGATCTACACTCCAGCTGGATCAAAGGCATGGATGATGGACCCGGCAGAGGTGGATAGAGTCGAGGAAGAGGAAGTTTGTGTCGGCGACTGGGTGAGAGTTAGAGCGACAGTCACAACACCTACTTATCAGTGGGGGGATGTAAACCCATCGAGTATCGGAGTTGTACATCGGGCTGAGGATGGCGAGCTTTGGGTTTCTTTTTGTTTCTCTGAGAAGCTATGGATTTGTAAGGAATGTGAGGTAGAGAAAGTCAGAGCCTTCCAGGTTGGCGATAAGGTGAGGATTAGACCTGGTTTGAAAATGCCCAGATGGGGTTGGGGAATGGAGACATTTTCTAGTACTGGTGAAGTTATGGGAGTAGATGCTAATGGTAAATTAAGAATAAGATTCAGATGGAGGGATGGAAGATTATGGATAGGTGATCCTGCTGAAATAATTCTTGATGAAAATCCAGTGGAAAATCAAAAGTAACAACTGCAGCTTGTAGGATTCTTCTTCTTAATTCTTTAGTTGTCCATTTGCTACAGATTTTTTTTTTTTTTATAATTTCTGTATCAATATAATGTTAATATATTGACCTTTGAAGCTGGGCTTGAAGGGTTAGCAGGTGCAGATTCAAGCTAATTGCCATTGGAGATTGAATTAATCTGCACCGAGGATAGAAGGTTGATGATTCAGGTACCTACTACTGTTTGTATTTATGTATTAACTACAAGAGCTATTTAACATTGGACTGTATGATCATGTATATGTACAGGTTCCCGTAGGCCTGTATGTTCAATAACAACTTTATTTTATTTTTTGTGATATTTGTTTATTTGTTCTCAACTTTCATAGCTCAGAGATATGCTTCAATTTAACTTAAATCTGCTTATTCCTCACTGTTTGGATTCATTAATTTAATCATCAAGATATCTCAATAGAAACCTGATTGTCCTCATTCTATTTTAGAGTACTTCAGACTCATCTTTTGTTTAGAAATTAAAAAAAAAAAAGTAATATAAATTTAAATTAATTAATCATAAATTATACATGTTTTAAATAATTTTAAGATATATTTTAATAAGAAAAATGACAATAAAATATTTGTTAAGAGTCAAAACTATCCTCAATGCATTTTTTATGATATAGAATAGTATAATAAATTTCAGCTTAGATTTCGGTTAGAAGATATTCTTCTTTAAAATTCGAATAATCATAGCTTTAAAAAAAAATGTTTCAGTCAAATCAATCCACCATCAAGATTACTAAAAGAGAACAGATTAATCCATACAAAGAACTTTATGTTTGAACCAAAAGATTACAAAACAAAAAAATGATTTGTGTTCATCTACCAAGCAAAACAACACGATCTTTCTGAATAGCTTGAGAAAGATGGATGTCGAAAAGCTCACATCGGATAGGCATTTCCATTTCATAGAAAGGATTCTTCAGCACGAAATCAGTGTATAGCTCATAAATAACCTTTAGGAGTCCTTCCATATGCTGAGCTCCAGGTTCACAAACCACAAAAAATTTGGTTCCTGCTCAATAATACAAACACAGCATTCAGAGTAGGTGGGATTGCCCTTCAGATCTGCATTGAAATTTATATATAAAAGCTACGAAGATTTGCATTGAAATTTCATAGAAAGGATTCTTTGATTTAGTTGGCTTAGTAAGCTCACTAATTTCTTTGGGTTCCCCCTTAATGGGCGCATAGAAAACATAAAAAAAAATGGGTTCATAAGGGGGGGACTTTATTTAGAACAATCTAGTAGAAATATCATAAAAGCTACGCAGCTCAAAGTAAAATAAAGTTATTTAACCTGCTATTTCATATCATCTACCATGGTTAAAGACTGGTTAACTGAACACAACGATTAGAGGTAACGCCTAACTACTACTCAACAGCAATATTGTTACATTTACTTCGAATAAGATAAGAATGAGAAGGACAACAACAACAACAACAACAATATCAAGCCTTTTGTATCTTATTAAAAGTCAAATTTTCGTTTAAATCTAATACAAAAAGGTCATTCCTAATGTTTTCTAACAAGTCTTTTTAAATCTGCCTCTACCTTTCTTAACATATGTTGACCTCTAAAGTCACAGCCAAACTAAAACGAGCAAAATAAATAAAAAAATATATGCAAAATCATTGTACCTGACGACCCATCCCGTATCCAGCCAGATATCCTGCTACAGTGCCTTATCCGCTGCGATTCGGCGCCGAAATGTCCCGTCTCACATCTTCTCAAGGAGTTCTGCTCATATCGTGTGCCTCCACTCTCATTATAAGAAGAAGAGCAGAGGAGGCATTCGGCTGGGACACACGCAAAAGCTCCACAGCCGCTCCAAATCCCCTTACCCGACCTCTTCTTCTTCGTCTCTCCCACGCACGAGCCCCTTCCCATTCGCAATCTCCCTCACGACCAAAACCCTCAGCTCCCTTCTTCCTCCCTCCATACCGCAAGCTTCCAAGCCCTCACCTCCACCCCAACACTGGTTCCACTCCAAACTGAAGCTCCAACTCCTGCTTTCTCTAAGCCGAAGCCAGCCCCAAGCTCCCACCTTGCCACTCCCTCTCTGACCTGCTGCGACCAAGACCCAATCCCTTTGGCCGGAGAGAAATAGAGAGAGAAGAAAAAAAGAGAGAGAAGAAAGAGAGAGAAGAGAGAGAGAGAGAGAGAGAGAGAGAGAGAGAGAGAGAGCTCCTACCCGGCCAATCTCTTCAAGCCGATGCCCCAGTCGAAGCCTCTCCTGCTTCTATTCGCAAGCTTCGAACACGTCTTCCTCTATCAATTGCAAGAAGAACCCATTCCTCTATTGAAACCCGCCGACCCCATTAACCTGACCTAATCTAACTCCTCTTCACGTCTGAGCCAAACCAACCCATCTAAACCCATTTCAAAACTCAAACCAGCCACCACTCAACTTAACCTAAAATCCAAATAATAGGTAATACTACTGTCATTTTTGTAGAATTGATTAGTGATTAACTAATTATTGATATAATTGATAATTTAGTTTATCATTTATTATAACTATAATAATATATATGTTATTATTATTAGTTATAATAATAATAAATTATTATTATTAGTTATAATTATTATTATTTCAAAAAAAAAGGAAAAAAATGAAATGGTTTTGTACTTTCTATCGCCGTCACCGCCGCTGCCATGTGGAAAGGTATATTTTTCTCTTTCTTTTTTAACCTTAAAAAATCTTCCTCTCGTGGCTTGCGACGGGTCGGTAAACCCCCTACGTTGTCATTTTGGCACCTACTTGAAGCGCTCACGTACCGTCGAGGGAAAGCCTGTCTCTTGGTTTTTTCACTAAACAGGGGAGACACGGGGAGGCTGTCGAAATTTTGTCCAAGAAAGGACAAGGACTTGGATTGTGGGACATTATTTGGACTTAGACTTGTAAATTGAAGAAACATTAAATGCACTTAATTTGAACTTAAACTTAAATACAAATGAACCTGAACTCAAGTGAACTTGAGTTTGATACTTAAACTCAACCAGAGGACTTGTGGACATTCATTTGAACTTGAATTGAATAAGGTCACTTGAGACTTATGAACTTGGTTTGAACTAAGTGAGAGGGACTTAACTTGAATAATTTGAATAAGGACTTGAGCTTGCTATTTGAACACTTGGACTTGGAACAACGTTGAAACTTGAATTGAACTCAAATTTGAACACACATGGAAAGCAGGGGACTTAGATTTGAACTTGCATACCAAATTGGTGGACTTTTGAACATAAGAAGATTACACTTGAATTTGAACTCATATTGGACTTGAGTTAGAACATGAGCTTGAACTTAAGTGATGTTGAATACTAACCTTAACTTGATCTGAATAATATAAAACTTTTAGACTCAAACCCGAATGAACATAAGCATCTGAATTCAAATGATAAAAGGCTTAAACAAATTTGTGCACAATTTGATTTGAACAATCAAGCAAATTTTGAACTCAAAGAAACTATAGTGTACTCAAACTTGATAGTGGAGCATATTTGATTTGAACTGAGCTCAAACCTGAATTTGACAAGAACCACAGTGGACTTGACATTGAACATTCAAACTCAAATGACTTGAACAATTGATAAAGGACTTGATGACTTTAGACAATAGTGCACTTGTATGAAGAAGGAATTTTGTGATGAATACAGAAGCTCGCACACAGTCAATGTTACTCAAGTGTAAATAAACACTAGGCTCAAACAAATGACAACGATCAATGACATGAAGTTTCCCTGATTGGGACATCAGATCGTGGAAGGTTTATCAGAGACGTGGCCGCCGATCTACGGCCACGATCGAGTCTTTATATTTTTGAGTCATTTGTGTTATTTTATCATTCATGCATTTTATTTATTAAGCGTCTTTATGTTTTCCATTTGTACCCCTTTAATGGGAAGCGTCGTATGTAAGCCCAAAGGGCAAGAGTGTCTTTTATTTTCATTGAGTCATTGTACCCGGCTATTTATAAGTCTCTTCTTTTATCTTATTGATTAAGGAATGATTGCTTATTAAAATTTCTTCACGCATGAGTACTGAGAGAGCTTGAGAGTTCTAATGGAGAGAGTTCCCTAGGAGAGGGAGATCGTGCAATACCAACCAACCTAGATAAGTCGGGTTCGTGGTTCTGTACTCATATCTTTTCTTTCTTCATCCTCCCATCCCCCTTCACAAAGCCGCCGGATTTCCTTTCCCCTCCACCTAGCCGAACTCCCTCCCCCACCTCCTAACCCCACGGCCAATTTTCCACCCAACCCATTAAAGCCACCGGCCACTACTCCAAAGCCGCCGGCCACCTCCACTTCATCATCTCCTAGAAGTTTCCTAATTTAGGATTGGTCAAATTTGGATGAATTTGAAATTCAAATTCAATTGATTTGAAATTCAAAAACTTTTCTAATTTACTAATTCTATTTTAGGAAAGTTCTTTCATGCACTCCTATTTGAATTTTGAATGAGAGAGGATTTGATTAAAACTTTCCTATCTCATGAATTTAAATTAGGAAGCTTCATTAACTCCCTAAATCCCCTCCCTTCTCCCCTTGGATGCCGCCGGCCCCCCTTGTCCCTATCTCAATTAATTCTTTTAATTATTTCCTAAAACCCCATCCTCCCCTTTAGGAAATAATTCCAAATCCCCTATTTTTCTTCCTTGGCCAAAATTCTCATGCCCCTTGATTTAATTTCTTTCTAAACAGAAATCTCCCCTTATGGAATTAAATCAAACCCTTCCTCACCCCCTTTGTCGCCACCCCCCTCTTGCCTTCTCTCTTCCTTTTATCATTCTCAATCAAGAGAATACTTAGGAAGGAGAAAATTCAAACTCCCTCCATCTACTTGTTCCAAGTTCTCCTTCCAATTCCCCTTACTCCCAAGCATAGAAATCTGAAATTCTTCTCATATTTCAGCTCCAAAATCTGAAATTCTTTTCAGAATTTTGAAAGGAGACTTAGGACTTAACCTCTCTCTACTTGCAAGAGAAACTTCTTTCTCTTTGCTACCATTCGAGAGGTGTATCAAGGGCTAAGGAGATTCTACTTTCAATCATCCATGAATGGCGGATCCGAAAACTGACTATGACATAACTTGGGACAAATTCGGCTTCGTCGACATCCTACAATCTACTTTCTTCGACGTGAACCCAAGGGTTGATCTCACCGTCGAGGATTACTTGGAGCGTACGTTGATCTATTTGATAGAGGCTATTGACGAACACTTCGAATGCATTGAGTGGAGGATCTCCACTACCCCTTGACGAAGGTTTTTCTCCCTACTTGCATCTTCTTATTCCTTTTAGACTAACTCCTCTTGATTTGATTGCAGTCACGACGAACTCCTTCGCATTGCTCTTGCTTAAGCTTAGTAAACGTAGGATTTGAGTGCACCTCTATGCTATCTAATTCTCATTGTTAGACTAGAGATTATTTTCAAAGATACTACTATTCGTTGTGTTGTTTTCCTGTTTATTTAGGAAGTTTTCAAATCTCTCACCATGTGATTTAGCCTAAGCGGATAACCACTAATTGTTTTGATTCATTGTTTGATTTTGCTAGTGTTTTTGTTCTAGAATTATTCTAATCATAAGTTGTGCAAAATCCATTAGTTAAAGTACACTTCATTTACGTAGTTCTGCATCATCTGGTATCAGAGCATGGTATGCTCTTGCATGACTTAGGATTCCTGTTAGTTTTTAATTTTTTGCATCGTACCTTTGCATTTTAGCATTTAGAGAACTGTTAAGTTGCTGCCCCGTTTATTTTCCCTATCATTTTGCATCATATTTGTGAGTGTTTCATCTTAAACTTGCTGCCCTTTACACCCTAGCCTTGTTAGGAGTCCCGTAGTAACTTCCAAATGGACCTGGAACAACTAGGAAGGATCTTAGACTTGTTGGTAGGCCAAATGAACACTATTAGCCAGAAACTCAAGGAAAACCAGTCGGATCTAACTGAGCTTTGTAGGAACACCACCGAGAGATTTAACACACTTGAGCGAGCTAGAGACCACCCTACTCCCTATACCTCATCTAGACCACCTTCTATGTATGGGGATGAGACCTACCCGGATGAGAGGCCACATCGGGCCAATCATCGAGCTCCCTACCATGGACATGATCCACATCATGATCCAGATTTGGATGAGAGGCATCACCGTGCCAATCATCAAGCTACCTACCACGGCCACGATCCCGATGCACCACTTATGAAGGACATTAAGGTTGATGCTCCTACCTTTGATGGCACCCTTGATCCCCAGCTCTTCCTGGACTGGATCAAAGGTATGGACAGTTAGGGCGAGTCAGTTTTGGGAGAACTTAGAGAGTCTTATAGAAGCTAGGAATGACTACCCGATTGTAGACTGGTCGTCCATGAAGCGGGAACTCAAACAGAAGTACTTGCCTTCGTCGTACTTCCCCCGCCTATTGGATAGGTGGAATAGGATGACCCAAGGCAACAAACCAGTGAAAGAGTACATCGCCTAGTTTGATGACTTGTTGATTCGCTGCAAAGGGGAGACCTCTACGACCCCCGCGCATATCCTATCTATGTTTCATACCAGGTTGCGTGAGGATCTACGTACTGAGTTGTTTGCTCGGAACGTCACTACACTGGAGAATGCCTACAACCTAGTGCTTGATCTAGAGGAGATCCGTTCTCAGCACCTGAGTCGTTCACATGATTCTAGACCCTCCTACAGATCAGCCGGTAGTTCCACCCCACACACTCCTGCTTCTCGACCCACTCCTGGGAGCACGACCCGACCACCCACGGATCCACATGCACCTAGATCTTAATTCAGAAGTAAACCTCCCACCTCGGATGCCCCTCGATCCAATCCCAAGACCAAGTGCTTTCGATGCCAGGGGTATGGGCATATCGCTTCTCAGTGCTCCAGCCCTTATAAAGTCTCGATCATCGAGGAAACTGCCGAGGACGATCTCGAACCCGAGGTTGATCAGATCCACCAAGTTGAGGAAGAAGGCGAATACTTCGAGGAGGACGACGACATTGCGGTCCTCTATTGCCTTCAGAAATTGGATACCTCCCCTATCTGCGTGGTGAGATGCGTGCTATCCCATCCGACACCCAAGAATGACTGGCGTAGGATCTCGAATTTTCATACCTAAACCAAGATCAAAGACAAGAACTGCAATGTCATAGTGGATAGTGGTAGCTGCATAAATGTTGTTTCCTCCAGCATGGTATCCCAGTTAGGTCTGTCTGCCGTTCGTCACCCCGACCCGTATAAAGTAGCTTAGGTCAACTCCACTGCCTTGGAGGTGAGGGAATGAAGCCACGTGCCCATCTCCTTTGCCACTTATAAGGAGCATGTCTGGTGCGATGTGTTGACTATGAATGTTGGACAAATCTTGCTAGGTCGTCCTTGGATCTACGATAACGATGTCCACATTTTTGGGCGTTCGAACACCTGCGTGTTTGAACATGCTGGCAAAAAGATTAAGCTTTTGCCATCGCAGCCCCGGGTTACGGATGCCATGAAATCCAACCCAGTCAAATCTAAGAAAGGTGTGAACCTTATCACCGCCAAGGTCCTGACTGCTGAGATTGCTCAAGGCACCCCTCTTTATGCCTTAGTAGGCCGTGAGATTCCCACTAAATCTGACAAGCCCATTTCTCAGGAGGTGCAACCTATTTTAGGATAGTATGCTCATGTCTTTCCCAATGATCTTCCAGATCAGTTACCTCCACTTAGAGACATTCAGCATGCTATAGACTTCGTCCCTGGAGCCTCCCTCCCAAACCTGCGACATTATCGCATGAACCCCACGGAACATGCTGAGCTTAAGAAGCAGGTTGACGAGTTACTACAGCGAGGCTTCATTAAGGAAAGTCTTAGTCCATGCGCGGTGCCGGCCCTTCTCACACCGAAGAATGATGGATCTTGGAGAATGTGTGTTGATAGTCGTGCTATCAACAACACCACCGTCAAATATTGATTTCCTATTCCGAGGCTCGATGACATGCTCGATATGATGACGTGTGCCACGCTATTCTCCAAAATTGATCTCAAAAGTGGATACCACCAGATCCGGATTCGACCCGGTGATGAGTGGAAATCTGCCTTCAAGATCAAGGATGGTCTCTATGAGTGATTAGTCATGCCTTTTGGGCTCAGTAACGCCCCTAGCACATTTATGTGAATCATGACTCAAGTGCTACGTCCTTTTATGGGAAAGTTTGTCGTCGTCTACTTTGACGATATTCTTATATACAGTCATTCCATTAGTCATCACTTAGATCACTTAGGGCTAGTTTGTGAGGTCTTAAGGATCAATTATATGCCAATCCCAAGAAATGCACCTTCCTAGTAGATCGCATCATTTTCCTGGGCTTCATCGTTTCAGCCCAAGGGGTTTCCGCAGACCCCGAGAAGGTGAGGGCCATTGAAGAGTGGCCTATCCCTCAAACTATCCAGGAAGTACGCAGCTTCCATGGATTAGCCATCTTCTATAGGAGATTCATACGGAACTTCAGTATTATTGTTTATTATATCACTGATTGTCTGAAGAAGGGTGATTTCCACTAGACCCCGGCTGCCACCCGAGCTTTTGATGAGATCAAACAAAAGATGGTGGAAGCCCCAATGATGCGACTTCCTGATTTCTCCAAAGTCTTTGAAGTGACTTGCGACTCTTCGGGGGTCGGAATTGGAGGAGTCCTCTCCCAAGAAGGTCACCCAGTCGCTTACTTCAGTGAAAAGTTGAACGATAATCGGCAGCGTTATTCCACGTATGACAAAGAGTTCTACGCCATGATCCAATCTCTTCGCTATTGGCGACACTACTTGCTCCCGCAAGAGTTCGTTATTTTCTCGGATCACGAAGCTCAACGTTATATCAACTCCCAAAAGAAGTTGAATGCACGCCATGTTCGATGGGTTGAGTTTCTTCAGGAATACACGTACACCCTTAGACATAAGGCAGGAGTAAATAAAGCTGTCGATGCTCTCAGTCGTCGTATGATGACCGCCACTGAAATGAGAGCAGAATTTGTGGGATTTGACCAAATAAAGAGGGATTATTTGGAATGCCCCGACTTCAAGGAGACCTACACTCTCTTGTCCACAGACAGCACGCGCTTTGTGGATGATTTCCTATTGGAGGATAGTTATCTTTTCAAAGCCCATAGGCTTTGCATTCCGAGCACCTCCCTTAGGGAATTTCTAGTCTGGGAACTCCACGCCAGAGGCCTCGTAGGGCACTTCAGTCGGGACAAGACTATCGAAGCCGTGGAGTACCGTTTCTTTTGGCCCAGCCTGAAGAGAGATGTTGGTCGGCTGGCCAGTCGGTGTCACACCTGCCAACTGGCCAAGCAACGTAAGCAGAACACTAGTCTTTACACTCCCCTACCTAACCCCAGTTAACATTGGCAGGATGTTAGTATGGACTTTATCTTAGGCCTGCCTAAGACACTCCGTAGGCACGATGCCATTTGTGTAGTAATTGATCGGTTCTCCAAAATGGCACATTTCATTCCATGTTCTAAAACATCTGATACCTCTCATATTGCGAAGTTATACTTCAATAAGGTCGTCCGTTTACATGGTTTACCCAAAACCATTGTTTCGGATAGAGATGTGAAGTTTATTAGCTATTTTTGGAAAACCCTGTGGATGAAAATTGGCACCAAACTTCAATTTTTCACTTCCTTTCACCCATAGACGGATGGTCAGACCGAGGTAGTTAATAGGAGTCTCGGTAATTTATTGCGGTCCCTGGTTAGTGAGCACATTAGAGATTGAGATTCCATTCTACCTACTGGTGAGTTTGCTTATAATAATTCCATTAACCGAACCACGGATCTTAGTCCTTCTGAAATTGTATACGGGTTCAAACCTAGGCAACCGTTAGATCTGATACCCATGAGCTCTAGGTATAGAATTTCTAAGTCTGCACCCAGCATTTGCATCTCATTTGCATGAACTTCATAAGAATATTGCACAACAAATTGAAAGGAATAATCATGAATATAAATTACATACATATTTGAAACGATGTTTTAAAACTTTTGAGGTTGGTGACCCCGTGATGGTACAGATTCGTCCAGAACGATTCCCATCGGGAACAGTTAAGAAATTGCATGCAAAGAGTGCTAGACCTTTCAAAATACTTAAGAAAATTAACGACAATGCCTATGTAGTAGATCTGCCTGCAGAGTTCAATATCAATCCCTCTTTTAATATAAAAGACTTAGTGGCACATGAAGGTCCTGATTTTAACCCACCAAATCCACTATTAAAACAGCCTTGTGTGAACCCACCTTGTGAGATCCCAAACCTACCTCCACTACTAGATATTCCCAAATTTCCCATGGCAGAGCAAGTGGAGACAGTCTTAAGTGATGAGATCATATCCACAAGAGGAGCACGAAGGAGGTATTTGATCAGGTGGAAAGGAAAGCCCGAGTCAAAGGATACGTGGCTAGATCGCGAGGAGTTGCAGCAGATTGACCTGGATGCACTAGAGATCTATGAGAGCGCCAGAGATACTTACTCGACGGAGTCGAGTTTTCTCCCACCCCGGGAGAATGATGAGGACATCAAATCGTGGAAGGTTTATCAGAGACGTGGCTGCCGATCTACAACCACGATCGAGTCTTTGTATTTTTGAGTCATTTGTGTTATTTTATTATTCATACATTTTATTTATTAAGTTTCTTTATGTTTTCTATTTGTACCCCTTTAATGGGAAGCATCATATGTAAGCCCAAAGGGCAAGAGTGTCTTTTATTTTCATTGAGTCATTGTACCCGGCTATTTATAAGCCTCTTCTTTCATCTTATTGATTAAGGAATGATCGCTTATTAAAATTTCTTCTCGCATGAGTATTGAGAGAGCTTGAGAGTTCTAATGGAGAGAGTTCCCTAGGAGAGGGAAATCGTGCAATACCCACCAACCTAGATAAGTCGAGTTCGTGGTTCCGTACTCATATCTTTTCTTTCTTCATCCTCCCATCCCCCTTCACAAAGCCGCCAGATTTCCTTTCCCCTCCACCTAGCCGAACTCCCTCCCCCACCTAACCCCGCGGCTAATTTTCCACCTAACCCCCATAAAGCTGTCGGCCACTACTCCAAAGTTGTCGGCCACCTCCACTTCATCATCTCCTAGAAGTTTCCTGATTTAGGTTTGGTCAAATTTGGATGAATTTGAAATTCAAATTCAATTGATTTGAAATTCAAAAACTTTCCTAATTTACTAATTCTATTTTAGGAAAGTTCTTTTATGCACTCCTATTTGAATTTTGAATGAGAGAGGATTTGATTAAAACTTTCCTATCTCATGAATTTAAATTAGGAAGCTTCATTAACTCCCTAAATCCCCTCCCTTCTCCCCTTGAATGCCGCCGGCCGCCCTTGTCCCTATCTCAATTAATTCTTTTAATTTTTCCTAAAACCCCATCCTCCCCTTTAGGAAATAATTCCAAATCCCCTATTTTTCTTCCTTGGCCGAAATTCTCATGCCCCTTGATTTAATTTCTTTCTAAAAAGAAATCTCCCCTTATGGAATTAAATCAAACCCTTCCTCACCCCCCTTGCCGCCGCCCCCCTCTTGCCTTCTCTCTTCCTTTGATCATTCTCAATCAAGTTTGCCTTCCAATTCCCCTTGCTCCCAAGCATAGAAATTTGAAATTCTTCTCATATTTCAGCTCCAAAATCTGAAATTCTTTTCAGAATTTTGAAAGGAGACTTGGGACTTAACCTCTCTCCACTTGCAAGAGAAACTTCTTTCTCTTTGCTACCATTCGAGAGGTGTATCAAGGGCTGAGGAGATTCTACTTTCAATCATCTATGAATGGCGGATCCGTAAACTGACTACGACATAACTTGGGACGAAGATGGCTTCGTCGACATCCTACAATCTACTTTCTTCGACGTGAACCCAAGGGTTGATCTCACCGTCAAGGATTACTTAGAGCGTACGTTGATCTATTTGGTAGAGGCTATTGACGAACACTTCGAAGGCATTGAGTGGAGGATCTCCACTACCCCTTGATGAAGGTTTTTCTCCCTACTTGCATCTTATTCCTTTTAGTCTAACTCCTCTTGATTTAATTGCAGTCACGACGGACTCCTTCGCATTGCTCTTGCTTAAGCTTAGTAAACGTAGGATTTGAGTGCACCTCTATGCTATCTAATTCTCATTGTTAGACTAGGAATTATTTTGAAAGCTACTACTATTCATTGTGTTGTTTTCCTATTTATTTTGAAAGTTTTCAAAGCTCTCACCATGTGATTTAGCCTAAGCGGACAACCACTAATTGTTTTGATTCATTGTTTGATTTTGCTAGTGGTTTTGTTCTAGAATTATTCTAATCATAAGTTGTGCAAAATCCATATGAGTTAAAGTGCATTTCATTTACGTAGTCCTGCATCATACCCATAAAGATCAAGAGTCCTCATGTAAATGCCAACTAGCAACAATGCAAAGATCTTCAAACAAGTAGCCCCTTTGATCATTTAAATATATCCTTACACTTGTGAGAGTCATGACTTGTGAGAGTCATGACTTGTGAGAGTCATGTAGATTAGAATAAAGACATTGAGGATAATATCAAATTTCTTACACTTGCTATAAATCAACTTTGAAGGTCAAGAACTCGCAAGTGGGGATTTGGTTGCAAATAAAAAGAAAATTGTGAAGTTATGATATGGGGGCTATTAGATCCTACGATATCATTCACAAAATCAAACATGACTTGTCTCCAAGCAATAATCAATAAGAATCATCATTTTAACTCAATGGTTATCGTACAAGAGCTCCAATAGATGATAGTATTGAATGAGTTATGAATGTAGTGATACATTTACAAACAATACATGAGGATATAACAACCTCTCTACGAGGTTAAATTGCAAGCACATGTATCAAATAACCAATGAGCCATAATGCACGTAGTGGATAGCTCATAAAAGTGTCGATCATGCAGAATGCACAATGAAGGTGTTAATCCATGAAGAAAGACTCATAAGTGTTGTAAATCTACAAAAGGAGCTACTAATGAAGATGTAAATGAATGTAATAGATCATCAATCAACTTGAAGGCAGATAATGACGGGGGACAAAGATCAACAATATATATGGGAATCTACAAACAAATGTAGATGACATTTCATGTATTCATTAGTCCATCTATGAATGACGACAAAAAAATATATAGAAGACCTTCAATAAGTGCAAGCTCTTACGAGTCACTGCAGGAAATTCGTTGTACACAAAATACACCATCTGCAAGAAAATATGAAACAATTACAACAAATGCAAGCATCAACAAATATAAAGCAGGAGATTAGTTAGTGCACTAAAATCTACCTGCATAAATCATGTAAGTAGTGCACGAAAATCTACCTGTATAAATAGCGAACAATCTAGTCCATAAGCTGCTACAATACGCCACCAGATCTGTAGCATTCGTATAAGCAGATAGAAGACGTCTACAATCTACAATGTAATGTCCCGGACCTGCAACCTTCATACAAGCAGGCAGAAGGTGTCTACAATCTACAATGTCACGCCACCATATCTAGAACATCCTTGCAAGCAAATAGAAGACATTTACAAATATTTTAAAGTACCCCTGCACATGCACTGTAGTTTGTACACACATATGTACACTAAAAAGGGGGGAACACAATCAAGAACCCGCATGGGCCCCGACGAGCATGTTATTGGTACACATGTGATGTCTAGGGATACTGCGCGGGTCAATAAATTTGAACCTGATCCTCCTAAACAAGTAAATAGGAGTCAACAAGGTTCAACAATCAATTATAAAATGCCCCCTAAACACCTGCATGAGCCCCGGCGAGCGTGTTATTGGTACACATGTGACGTCTAAGGATGCTGCGCAGGTTAATAAGTGAATTCAAGTTCGAACCGATCTTTCTATACGAATCAATAGGAGTTGACAGGGTTCAAACCATCAAACAAATACATGGTTATGACAACCGATATATTTGTTTTAATACATTCATATTAGGCCTTCAAGGCCTATAACAATATGAATTCACTAATAAAAGCACAAAGCCTACGAAACTCGATCCCCTATCAGCAAGTTGATAGGGTCGACAAAGTTTAATCTTTCCCAACTCCTCATCACTGGCGCTCTCCTCCCTGATGGCCTCCCAATCTAGCATCAAAAGAATCGATACTGCCACTGTTTATAGCTCCCCCATACACTTGGACAAGGCATCTGCTGCCTTGTTCTCAACTCATAGCCTATATTGTATTTCGAAATCATATACGAACAATTTGGACAGCCACGTCTGATGCTCCTCGGTCATCATCTGTTGCTCCAACAAGTACTTCAAGCTCCTCTGATCGATTCTAATAATGAAGTGCCTACCTAACAGGTATGGTCGCCACTTCTGGATGGCTAAGATGATGGCCATCAATTCCCTCTCATAGACTGATTTGAACCTGGCTCTGGATGTCAACACCTGACTGAAGTAGGCAATAGGTCGGTGATTTTGCATAAGTACTGCCCCCAGTCTGTATCCGGAAGCATCCGTCTCCACTATGAAAGCCTGAGTGAAGTCTGGTAGAGCTAAAATTGGTACAGTAGTCATAGTCTTCTTTAGTCTCTCAAATGTTTGTAGCCACCTCTTCCCATAAGAATCCATCTTTCTTCAGCTACTCTATTAGTGGCCATGCTATAGTATTGTATCCTTTCACAAACCTCATGTAGTACCCCGTCAATCTTAAGAATCCCCTCAACTCCTTCATATTCTTAGGTACGGGCCACCTCAACATAACCTCAATCTTGGATTGATCCGCTGCCACCCCTTATTTGGATACAATATGTCCCAAATACTCCACACTAGTCTGGGCTAAACAACACTTCTTCAGGTTGACCCTCAACTGATGTTCCTGTAGAACTCCCAAGACCATCTTCAAGTGCTCCCTATGCTCCTCAATTTTACTGTACACCAATATGTCATAAAAAAAAATACAAAAACAAACTTCTGGAGGTACTGTCTGAACACCAATGTTTAAAATTGCATATTCGGGTATTGAGGCATTTTTCATTCGTGAGGCGAGGCGTAAGCCTCAAGGCGTTTTGAGGCGTAAGCCTCAAAATCAAAAGATTGTGTAAATATAAGATGATAAATTTTTATATATTAATTAATGAATAATATAAAACTTAAAAAAAAATATAAGATATGAAGTGAAATCAAAATATCTCAATAATAAGACAACATGAAATATAGTTCAACTCAAAATTCTATCTTTTCCAAATCCCATTATTCTTTTCATTAACATATAATTCAAATTTCCAAAAATAATAGCAGTGACATATCACATAAGAACTCATAAGTCATCAGCATTGTTATCACTAAGGGGTTCTTTATTTGAATCATTATTATGGTGAACTGCACTCTCCCCTTCCACCTCTTCTATAGAGTTCAATGTCGGGCATTTACTTCAAGATTTATGTAAGTTTTAATATATATAGCGTGAGGCATAAGCCTCATGCCAGTGAGGCGAGGCGAGCCTCAACCAAGTTGAGGCGCAAGCCTCATAAAAAAAACTCGAGACGTAAGCATCGAGGCATTTTTTACTGGAATTGCGCAAAGGCGGGCCTCAAGGCGAGCCTCATATTGCGCAATTTTAAACCATGCTGAACACCTTGTTCATCAGTGACTAAAAAGTAGCATGGGCGTTGAAAAGTCCAAATGACATTACCATAAACTCATAATGTCCCTCGTGTGTCCTAAAAGCTATATTGGAGATGTTTGCATCCATCATTCTAATCTGGTGGTACCTAGACTTTAAATCCAATTTGAAGAACATTACTGCCCCATTCAATTCATCCAAGAGCTCTTCAATCACAGGAATTGGAAACTTATCCGACATTGTCTCCTTATTCAAAGCTCTATAGTCCACACAATCTTCTTGACCAGTAGGACTAGACTAGAGAAATGACTCACACTTAGCCTGGTGATCCCTGACTCCAGTATATCATAGATCAATTTCTCAATCTCGTCCTTCTGAAATTGAGGATATCGGTAGAGCCTGACGCTGATGGGTGACACACCTTCCCACAATGCGATGGGGTGCTCCTACTCCCTCAGTGGTGGCAATCCTTGAGGTGGCTGAAACAATGGTTTTATGGAGAGGGTATATCCCCTCCCTCCACTCTAGCTCCCTCCAGACTGTGCAACTCTACCAAAAATCCTTCATCCACTACTTATATATTCCTCACCATAATCTTAAAAGAAACCATGAATTTGGATAACCCAGCATCTCCTCTTATCACCACCTTCCTCCCATCCACCATCAGCTCTATCGTGAGCCTTCCTCCCATCCACCATCAGCTCTATCGTGAGTGCTCCCCTATTAACCTTGGTATCTCCCAATATCTACAGCCACTTCATCCCCAAGATAACATATGTACTCCTTAACTCCAGTGGAAGAAAATCTTCCCTCACCTGAATCCCCTGGATAGTCAGTAGCACTCTTCTACAGATCCTTTGGCATTTCTCCACCTTTCTCGTACCCATTATCACCCCATAACACCCGGTATCCACCAATTTCACTCCCAATTGATCGACAACCTAAGTGGAAATGAAATTATGGGTAGCTCCACTATCAATCAGCATAACCACCTCCCTATCCTCTATCTCCCCCTTCACCATCATGGTATGATTCGTAATAAATTCTACCACCTAGTTCAGGGAGATCTCGGCCATATCCAAATCCAATTTCTCCTCCTCCTACTCTAACTCTCCCTCACCTAGACCTGTCAATATTGGACCCGACCCGAAAATTTCGGGTTGGGTTGACCTGAACCCGAAGCGGGTCAGGTTCGGGTCCGAAAAATCGACCCGTTTGCAAAATCAGGTCAGGTTCGGGTTGACCCGACAACCTGGGAATGACTCGGAATGACCCTAAAAATCGACCCTGCCCGAGTCTGCCCGGCTGCCCTGCGCCCTGCCTGCCCCGGCTGCCCCGCTTGCCCGAGTCTGCCCTGGTGCCCGGCTGCCCCGCTTGCTCGAGTCTGCCCTGCTGCCCAGCGGCCCCGCATCCAGCCCCACGGCCACGCGTGACAGCTCGCGTCGCGTCACGCGTGATAGCTCAGCGCTCGTGTGTCACGTCGTCGCTTGCATAGGACCCGCTGCCTCGCCAGCACTATCGCCGCTGCACCACTGCCACCGTTGCCACCGCCGTTGCACCGCTGTAGGCCTGCCGATGCACCGCGCGGGAACTCAAAAAATCAAACCGAAGTAGGTCGGGTCGGGTTGACCCGAAACTGAAGCGGGTCAGGTGCGGGTCCAGAAAATTGACCCGTTTGTGAAAACGGGTCGGGTTGACCCGAACCCGAATAGTGCCGGGTCAATTCCGGGTTCGACCCAAACTCGACCCGTGACCCGAAATTGACAGGTCTACCCTCACCTCCCTCAGTTTCCTCTTCATCATAGATGGTGAGAAACTGAAGAGTTTGATCATTGCACCTATGCCCTGGAGTGTACTTCGCTTCACACCTGAAACACAATCACTTTGCCCTCTTCTCCTACATCCCCTTCTCTGTCAGTCTCTTGAAATTTCCTCCACTCCCTCCTCTACCTATCTTTTCCCTAATGGTCTCCCAAATTCCTCATGTTACAGGACCCTTAGGTGCTAGATGGGTGGTCGTCATCCTGTAAGTGTCTCATGTGCTGCTACTCCTGGCTCCCCTATCTAGATTCCTCTAATTTTCAACTAGTTGTGCCAACTTCATGGCCTCCTCCAAATCATGAGGCATTAGAACCTTCATTGCTGCTCAGATCTCTGCCTTCAACACCTTCATGAAGTTCCCCTTCAATACAGTATCTGATAATCGCTCCACCCTACTGGTCAAGTGCTCAAACTGCTCACGATAGTCTGCTATTGATCCCTCCTGCACTAGAGTAAAGAACTACTCATAAAAATATCCTCCCTGATCGGTTTGGAAATGTTATATTATGCAGTCATTGAATTCTCCCCAGCTTCTGATGGGTCTCCTCTAGTCACTCCACTGGTACCATGACAGCGCTTTTCCCTCCAAACACAAGCTTGCCGCTGTCAGGTTCTCCTCCTCCATTAGCCCATTGACGGTGAAGTACATTTCCACCTTATAAATGCACCCATACGCATCTTCTCCTTCAAATATGGATATCTTCAGCTTCCTCACCTTCTGATCTTCCCCGTTTCCCCTTATTCCTACATAACTCCCCCTTTCCCAAGTGCTTGTCCCTCCCCTTTTTGGTCTTCCCTTGCTCTGTGATAACCTAGACCACCTTCAAATTCACCTCTCCTTCCTTCAAATTCAGCACTTTGGCGACCATAATGTCCCTCCCGACATTCCCAATCAACACATCTTTACTCCGCCCCTCCATACACATGCCTTTCCCTATACTTACCTCATCTATCCTCCCTTTGGAAAGGCTCCATATAGGATTTCATTCTTTCTCCCTCCACTATCTCCACGTCATCTTCCAACATTTTCTTCATCATGTCCCGAAAATTGGCTACTTGTACTTCCATGGAGGAAATCCTTTCCTCCACCATTGTCTTGATTTAGTTCATCTCTCCTTCAAGCCTTTTTTCTAATGCATCTACTTTTTTGGCCTCAATCTATATTCGGATTTTTATAGATTCAAAAATTTTGGATTTGGATTACAAAAACAGCAACTTTCTCATTTCCCGACAAAAAATCAGCCGCTGAAATTCGCCAAAATCATCCCACGAACGATCTCAAAACTTGCTCTGATACCAATTTGATAGAAAATACTTGAGTTCGCAAGTAATCCAAGAGAAAATACTTGAGTTCGCAACCAACCCTAGCAATAATTGGCCAAAACAACGAGAAAAACAAGAAAATTTGGAGGAAATCAATTTAAGACGATAGATTGCATTAATAGAAGCAAAGCAAAACAAACTCCAAGCATGATACAATTGATCCTCAATTCAAGAGGAGGATCGTCTCTCCCAATCTCTAGATTTTGGATCTAGAGCCCAAGACACCAAGAAGACTCCAAGAAAACAACTCTAAATAATGCATAACCCTAACCTTAATCCCTCCTCCCATATTTAAAGCATACACTTAATTATTTAAAGCCAAATTACTCCCTTGCCCTTGTCGTCCCTCCTTTGCATCCAATTCCTTTGAATTTGAATCCTTAGTGGGCCCCACTCCTTCCTCTCTCCTTATGCCGCAGCCCCTCCTGTAGCAAAGAACCGACCTCTTCAAAGAGGCCGGTTGGGGTTGGGCAGGTCCACTAGGGACCGGTCTAACATAATTATAACCCAACTTGCTGAATGCGAGTGTATGAAATTACTATATTTTGTTCAGACCCTATTTGTTGTATGCAAGTGTGAAAAGATAAAGAAAGCTATAAGTGGAAGTACAGTTATAAACATGTGTCGCGACATATGCATTATACTCATGCACTACATACTTTGATGATTCAATAAATTCAATACTAATGATAGTTGAGTTGGTTTTAATAGTCTCTGAAATTCCTATATAAATTCTAATAATATAACAAAGACAAGTATAAGTAAGACTCTGATGGTAGAAAATAATATTCTCTGACATCTCTAAAGGAAGCTATCTATGAAAGTACAAGTAATAATTTTGAAACAAATACAATCTAATGATCCAAAGAAACTATGTTCTGCCAGAGATTTATTCCTTCTTTACTGATTTATTGAATGTTTAAATAAATCGTTATTAGTGTTTTAAATTGATATTGATATTTAAAATAGGTTTATAAAGGAAGTCTGAATTAGCACAGTTGAGGAATTTTCTAATCCAGTATAATTCTTTTGATATATAGAATTGATGTGAACTGGATTAGTGTATGAATTTTTAAGAATGAAAATTAAATTTTTAGAATGTTATTACTGTTTAGAGTATTTATTTAGCTATGATTTATTTGCATTGGAGTTGAGTTGAAACTAAGGACAGATCTTCAATCCTTCCATTAGATCCTAGAGCATCACAAAGTGATATTAAAACAATAGTTTGCAAGAATTGAATAGTAACCAGACTTATAGAAAATGATCAGTGGGTCTGACATAAATGAATTGGGGGCTTAGTGTATTATTAAATTATAATGGTCTTAATTTAGATAAAAGTGTTGCAACAATATGAACCCTCAGGAGCAAATAGCGACTGATGCACAAAGTTGTAATCATGCTACTACAGTTCAGAGTACTGTGAGGCCAATGACATGTGATTCAATGATGCAGTTTACAGGATTAGTAGCCAAGCTTATAGGTGATGCCCAAACTAGGATGATGGGATTAAAAGGAGAGGAGGTGGATAAACACCTTCAATTGTTTCTTAGATTGAATCTTTCATCGATTTCAGGCACCAGTGAGCCTCAGGCAGCAAAAGATTGACTAATGAGGCTCAACAAGTCATTTGATATGGTGCAATGTCTGAGGGCAGAAATGTATAGTTAGTTGTGTTCCTGCTAGAAGGAGAGGCAAACAGCATGTGGATAGGCCAGCAGTGGAACACATTTCAATGGAGACCAAATACGGAGATCTCTTGGGAGGAGTTTATAGAGACCTTGAGGAATTAGTTTGTATCGTCGTCTGTTATGCAGCTAATGCAAAAGTCGTTCTTGAGACTAGTGCAAAGGAGTAAGACGGTGATGTAGCACAAGACAGAGTTTACAGCTCTTGCTAGGTATGTTCCTTAGTCAGCCACCAAGTATTGGTATGGCTCCATGTGAAGCCTTATATGGAAGAAAGTATACAATGTCGTTGGCTTGGATTGAAACATGAGAAAAAAATTGATAGATTCTGAGCTGGTGGATAGTGCTACAGAGAATATCAGGTTGATTAGAAAAAGATTAGAAACAACTAAGGACAAATAAAAGAAATATTTTAATCCAAAACATAAGTTTGTGAAATTCCAAGTTGGCGATTTTATATATTTGAAAGTCAACTCGACGAAAAGAGTACGCATATTTGAAAATAACAAAAAATTGAGTCCTAGGTGTATAGTACCGTTTGAAGTGATTCAAAGAATTGAAAAATTAGCTTATAGACTCTCCTTGTTAGATCAAATGTCAGATATTTACATCATCTTTCATGTGTTAGTGTTAAGAAAGTGGGCATCAGATAGTTCATAAAAATCAAGTTGAAGTGCAACCTAATCTGACCTACCAAGAAAAACCAGAACAAATACTAGCTGATGATGTAAAACAGCTACCAAGGTCAACTCTTGTCCTTTATTCTTATAAAAAATTTAATTAATTCAAAATAAAGTGAGATTAG
Source organism: Dendrobium catenatum (assembly GCF_001605985.2). NCBI lineage: Eukaryota > Viridiplantae > Streptophyta > Magnoliopsida > Asparagales > Orchidaceae > Dendrobium > Dendrobium catenatum. Next base: position 800,234 of record NW_021320182.1, read on the forward strand.
AATAAAATTAAAACATAATAACTTAAACCTAATATCACTAACACATATTCCTCATTTCCCTCACAAAGCTTCAGCCGCCACCTACCCTCACATACTCCCTCACGACACTTCTCTCCCACAGTAGCTTGCACGACCAACTCTAGCTCCACATTCTCCTCTCCTAAACATGGTTTAAAATTGAGCAATATGAGGCTCGCCTTGAGGCCCGCCTTTGCGCAATTCTAATAAAAAAAGCCTCGATGCTTACGCCTCGAGTTTTTTTTATGAGGCTTGCGCCTCAACTTGGTTGAGGCCCGCCTTGAGTCCCGCCTCGCCTCACTGGCATGAGGCTTACGCCTCACGCTATATATATTAAAACTTACATAAATCTTGAAGTAAATGCCCAACATTGGACTTTATAGGAGAGGAAGGGGAGAGACAATTCATCATAATAATGATTTAAATGAAGAACCCCCTAGTGATGACAGTTTTGATGACTTATGAGTTCTTATGTGATATGTCATTGCTATTTATTTTTGGAAATTTGAATTATATGAGCCTTAAATAACCATACAACAATTTTAACTTAGCTCTAAAGCATGACCTAGACCGAATAGTTCCTTCCTCTACTCTAGTGGCTTTGCCTCCGACAATCAAACTTTGTCCAACTCGATCTTTCCCTCTGACCTATGCCAAATGCTCTGATGATGTACAACAACTGCTCGAAACTCCCATACCGACACTGCAGCACAAACCCTGGGCTGACCATCCAAAAAACTGCTGGTACTCAATAACCAACTAACGTAGTCGCATCAAAAACTGTGCTAAATCATCATCATATTGTGTATGTGACCACCTTTCCACCAAAATCGAGAATAGTATAATCATATCGAATAGCCATTCATCACTGCCTTTGCTCAGTTCTCCTCTCACTTCTCTCTAATTTCATTATCTCGTCTATCTCTCCATCTCTCTCTCTTTCTATTTCTTTTTTTTCTCTCTATCCTTTATTTTCTCTAATTTAAAAAATATAATATATATAAATTATTGATAATAATATAATATATATTATATATATAGTAATAAAATATGATGATATTAAATATAAAAATATATTAATAAATATATTATAACAATAATATTATATGATAATATATATAATAATATATAATACCATATAATAATATAATAGTATAATAATAATAAAGCAATAATAAT
>NW_021320182.1:801530-810405 GCF_001605985.2 Dendrobium catenatum
AGAAGAAAATAAAAATAATACTAATAATAATAATATAATAAATAGCTATGAAAAATAATAAAATATATAAAAAAATGAATAAAATAATAATTGAAAAAAAAATAATCATCTCCATCTCCCACAAAATCTCTCCACTCTCCTTCTCCTTCATTCTCTCTCTAAACAGAGAAATAATAAAATTTCTTATCTTCTCCATATTCACTCGCTCCACCATGCCACCCAAACACTGCTCCAACAAAATCCCTCTGCACCCTCTCTTTCTCTCTGTAAAACAGAGAGAGATGTTTCTCTCTTTATAATCAGAGAGACATTTCTCTCAAAAGTCCTCCACATCCCCTCCAAAACCTCTCCAAGTCCATTCTCAATCTCTCTTCCTAATCTTCACCAAAAACCACTCTCATCCTCCATTTCTCTAGAAAACTGAGAAAGAAAATTTTTTTATTCTCTCTAGACTATATCCCACCACCTTTAAATCCATTCATAAACTCCACCTTCTCTATAGTCATCAACAAAAAATTAGAATCACTCTTATTTTAAAAATAATAAAATTTATAATAAAAATGAAATGTGGGTGTAGGATTTTTTATTTTGCCATCTAAATGATTCAAAAATATGTATTGTAATGTCAATTATTTTTATTTATATTTAATGTAAACTAGACAGCAAATACGATTCCAATGAAAATAATAAATCAACGAGCATAGAGCTTGAAATCACTATTTGTGTGTTAGCACATAATTGTTTAAACAGAGCAATGACTAACGTATTTCAATGTTATAGCAGGCCATATCACATTATTTTTAAATCGGCCTTTGATAACTCGTTCAAATATCAGCATATATGAGATCTTTAGTAGAGATCCTACATTTAGGAGAATAGCTAAAGAGGTTGCTAGTGATTCTAGCTAAATATCAGACTTCAAAGTACATATAATCTAATGTATACATTTTTTTTTGCTCTTTTCATGTACTTGTTCAAACTTTTTAACTTCTCTCCTACTATAGAAATGTAATGATTGACAGAATACATGTAGACAAGTGTGTTGTAGAGAAAAATTGATTACATACATTGACTATTCTGGTTTACCTAGACAGAATCTATTGGTTGTACGTGACTTGAATGTGTTTTCCAAGTGATATTTGTGGTTAAAAGGTTGCTGCAGATGCTAGCTGAGCTTTTGATAAGGTCTTAAAGGAAGATTTTAACTGATGAAATATCCTTTGCAAAGAGTTAGCATAAAGATTATGGGGAAATATAAGTATCGCCCACTTTCAGAGAATAGGAAATGTAGCATGTGAGCCCTAAGAGGCTCTCAATCGACAACATTCATCAATGTGCAATTTCGTTAAAAGAATGCTTGTTGTGTGGAAAACAAAATGGGTTATAATAACAAGTATATCAAAGTTTTCATTTGAGAAGCAATAATTCACCATTACAGCTATGATGATATGACATAACTTTATCATAAGACATCATTCTCAAGCAGAACCTTAATTTGGTTTGTGTAATTATAACAAAATAAATGTTCAAGCGAACAAAATAAATGTTCAACCTGAAGCATAGAGCATCACATTAACCAACGCATTTCCCAATTATATGATCCTGATGATAATGATGATGAGTATGTTGTTGATGGAGGGGGGCAACAAAGATGGAAAACTTGTGCTAAAATATTTTGAATCAATTGATATAACAACAACAACAACAACATCAAGCCTTTATCCTACCAAGTGGGGTCGGCTACATGAATCCTTTGTCTCTATTGTATCCTGTTAAGAGTCAAATTCTCATTTAAATCTAGTAAAGAAAGGTCATTTCTAAAATTTTCTAACGTCTTTTCAGGTCTACCTCTAAATTTCTTAACATAATCTAAATCAAATGCATCTACTTTCCTAACCGGTCATTGGGAGGCCGCCGTTTTATGTTACCAAACCATCTAAAGTGACTCTCTCTAATCTTATCTTCCACTGGAGCTACTCCAACCTTTTCACGTATATGCTCATTTCGTATCTTGTCTCTAACAGTAAAGCCACTCATCCACCTGAGAATCCTCAACTTTACAACACTTAACTTAATATTATTCTTCTCTTTTAATGGCCAACATTCTGCACCATAAAGCATTCCAAGTCTCACCACCATCTTATAGAATTTTCCCTTAAGTTTGAGAGGGGTTTTTCTATCACACAATAAGCCCGATGCATTCCTCCACTTCAACCATCCAACTTGAATTCTACTAATAATATTCCCATATATTTCTACATCACTCTGAACAACAGACCCAAGATATCTAAAACGTGTGCTCTTATTAATGACTTGATCGCCCAAAATCGCAATTCCCCCACTTGATTTGTTACTACTAAAATTACACTCCATATATTTAGTTTTAGATCTACTCAAATGAAAACCTTCAAACTCTAAGATTGACCTCCATAATTCAAGTTTACCTTCAACTTCCTCTCTAGTCTTATCAATAAGAAGAATAGCATCCGCAAAAAACATACACAGAGGTACAACCTCTTGCAAATGTCTAGTGAGAACATCCATGACTAAAGCAAAAAGATATGGGCTTAAGGCTGATCCTTAATGTAATCCAACTAAAATAGGAAAATACTTGGTCAAACCACCTTGTGTTTGAATACAAGTAACAGCAGATGTATACATCCTTAATGACTTGAATATAAGCATTATTAACCCCTTTCTTTTCTAAAATTCTCCATAATACTTATCTTGGAACTTGATCATATGCTTTTTCTAAATCAATAAATATCATATGAAAATCCTCCTTATTCTCTCTATACTTCTCCATCAAACATCTCAATAAATGTATAGCTTCCATAGTATACCTAACCAGGATGAATCCAAATTGATTTTGAGAAACATTAGTATCACGCCGCAACCTATGCTCCATAGTTTTAAAGTATGACACATTAACTTAATTCCTCTATAGTTTACACAATCTTGTGCATCACCTTTATTCTTAAAAATGGGAATCAACACACTCATTCTCCACTCATCTTGCATCTTTTTTGTCTTCAAAATATTATTAAAAAGTTTTGTAAGCCAAGAAATTTTGAATCAATTGATGAATGAACAGTAGTTTATTCATTAGATAATCTACAAAGCATTCTATTTGTTGTATTTACTAACAAATTCTAATTAGGAACAATCTAATATTTTAAATTTCTATGATTGCTCATAAAGGTAGTATGTTGCATTATTGATTGATAGCCTACAGTTTATGTAACTTTAAAAGGATGCAATGAACAATAGTGGATTTGGTGGGGCCAATTTTGGAGCAATGCGGCGACAAGAATAGGCATTCAACCTCTTTTATGATTATTAGGTCCGCCGTTCAGATGTTGCTCGGATATTAGAATGAATAATAACTACAAAGGAAATCAAGTCTATCCATAGTCTTATGTTGTGTGCTTTTTATTGGGTGATTGAAAATTTAATATAAAACTTTTATTGTTTATGTCGTTGATGCAATGTCAAAAAGTTATGTATTTGTAGAATCCTTATCCAATAGCCAAATGTGATTTTTTTTTTGTGGTCTTTTTTTTTTTTTGGTAATTTAAAAACACATAAAATGCTACAAAAAAATTGTTTTTCTAGCAGAAACTTTCCATCACAATTTTTCTAACAAGAGATTCTCACTAACTTTGTAAATAGAAACAGCAGCCATATCAAACTAAGCCTTAATAAAAAACAACCAGCTTGGGGAATCAAGTGCATGGGTTTGAAAAGGGATAATATATTTCTCCTTTTACTAAAGAATGAGGTACCTAATTGCATGAACCTAAATTTAATCAAAGCAACAACACCAAATCCCTGTTTGAATCATTCAGAAAGTACATGCATTATTTCGTGATGTTTTACCACATAACATCATTATAGATAGCGAAATTTTCAATTTGGAGGCACAAAAATGAGAAGGAAGTGATTACATAGGAGAATAAAAGATTTAGCAACCATATGCTAAACTAACATGCCTGTGCTAATATATCTAAACTATTCGGCATAAAAATAAAATAAAATAATCCATAAAGCGAAGAGTAAGGATGGTCAGAAAATACCAGTAGAAAATTTTCAGGTAAGGAAAAAATTAAGAAGATTGCATATATCAGAATGCAAATCATGACATCAAGCGAAAATTTCTCCAAAAACACAATAACCGTCACTGAAATCAGCGAAACTGATAATATACTACATTAGTTTCGGAACAGGGAGGAATAGTACCCGTGAGCGACTGAAAGCAGTGGAGGTCGAAGTTGTCGGCTTGAAGAAGCTCAATGCCGAAGCATCCAATGGTGGGGGAAAGCTGCTGGGAGATGGCGTGCATCGAGTGCCAAAGGCTTGCGAGCCGCAAGCTGTCGTTTGTGTCCATTCTACCAGCTGATCCGTAATCCTTCGACCATAATCAAACCCGATTTTTTTTTTCTTTAGAATAAGAAAATCGCTAGGGCTTTCGAATCCTAGGAAAGAAGATTGGGGTTCACTAACCTTGTAGAAGATGAGACCCCCTGATTTGTTTATGATGAAGAGATTGTAGATCGCAGCCATGGATTCGATTGTGCTCCAAAATGGAAGACTGGCTTTGGAGATTGGCTTTACACCCCAGGGAAATTGCCAAGAGGAATTTCGTCCAGTTTACTTCCCCTTTGGTGGCGAGAAATTATTTGGTGGGGAGTCCGGAAGTAGCTGTGGTTGGCGACTACAATTAGGGTTAGTTTGGGATAATTTTTTTATTATTTTTTTAAATGATTTTTTTACGGGTATTTGGTCTTAGATTGGATTTAATTTTAGTAGAATTTACTAAATTTTGTAAGTTCGGATTTAGTAAATACTAGGCTCATAAATTTTGAATTGTATTTGCTATGACAACTTTTAAATCATGTTAAATTCAGAGAAGTTGTTTAACAACATATTACAGGGTTTTAAACTGTTGGAGATTTAATATTGGAGTATTATGAAGCCACTTAAGTACACCTGTTATAAATTAGAGATAAATCTATGAATATTTTATCAATTACTTATTAAGGTGTTATTTTAATAAATATCCTTATTATTTCATTAATTTTTGTTAAGAGAGTTGCTATTTGTATGTTTTACATTCTTGCAACTTGTAAAGTTTTGATGATTCTAAATATTATTGTTTTAAAGTTTTATTTTTCTCCTAATATTTTTTAGAAAAATTGTTTTTGCTCTTGTGTGGGCTAACATTTCAGGATAATCGAACTCCAGACTAATGAAGAATTCAAATCAAAATTCAGCATGAGATAATTTGTAAATTGAATCTTGTACTTTTCATTGTATTGAGTTTGAGAGGGAGTGATTGTAATTAAGTAACTTAGCACACACACACACACACACTTGGAGAGATCTTTAAAAAATCATACTGATCGTACGGGACGAACCATGTTCGTACGGGACGATCAAGTTAGTTATCCCCTCAGAAGAGCAATGGAACGAATAGGAAGTGAGAAAATTTTTCTAAGTCCTGATCTTCTAGACGAATTTTTCTATTCATCCCAGGATGAAATGCTCTCTGGAAAATTTTCGTTTAGACGAAATCCTGTTCGTGTAAGGACGAAATGTTCTCTAGAAAATTTTCGTCTAGACAAACTTCCATTCATCCCAGGACGAAATGCTTTCTGGAAAATTTTCATTCAGACGAAATCCTATATTCGGCCCAGGATGAATTATTCTCTGTAAAAATTTCGTTCAGACAAATTCCAATTCGTCCCAGGACGAGATGCTCTCTGGAAAAGTTTCGTCCAGACGAACTCCTATACGTCCCAGGATGAAAATGCTCTATCCTTTCAAATTTTTATAACGTCCTACAGTTTGTCGAAACCGACTCATGGTATAACTGTTCGAACCGGACGAACTTAGTTCGTACGGGACGATAATCGGGTACGAAGTCAGTTCGTACCAATATACATTGGGTTCGTATGCAACTGATTTAAGTAAATTCGGCCAAGATGATCCACGATCGTACGGGACGATCCACTATGTACGGACTTGAATATCATCAGTTTTTGGACGTTTTTTTGTGTCTTTCCTATATAAAATCCAATTAGAACTACCTCTTAGTCTTTTTGCCTACTGATCTTCGTGCCAATTGAAGGGTGACTCAAGAAAAGAGTGTGAGAGAGTGTTTGAAGGAGGATTCTTACTATTGGAGCGTGAAGGATTCACTTGGTACTCAAAGGTATGAGTCTCCACTTGTGATTTGTGATTACTCTCTTTTCTCTCATCCTTATAAATTTATTGTGAGAAGGTCTGTCAAAGAGATCTGGTTATCTGCCGACACTTAGAGAGTGTGAACAGACGAAGGGTTCTCTGCCTACACTTGGAGAGTATGAAATGATGAAGGATTCTTTTCTCGCACTTGGAGAGTGTGAAAGGACAAAGAGTTATTTGCCTGCACTTGGAGAGTGTGAAAGGACAAAGGGTTCTCTGCCCATACTTGGAGAGTGTGAAAGGATGAAGGGTTCTCTGCCTACACTTGGAGAGTGTGAAAGGACGAAGGGTTCTCTGCCCACACTTAGAGAGTGTGAAAGAACGGATGGTTCTCTGCCAACACTTGGAGAGTGTAAAAGGATGATGGTTCTTTAACCCACCTGGTAGTGATGGATAAGAGTTTTGTAAAGGCTTCTCCGCCTTGCTGTGGGTGCAAAAGGAGAGTCACTAGTGGTATTAGTGCAATACTCGGAGGGTGCCTCCGGGGAGTGGATGTAGGTCTTATTTGACCGAACAACTATAAATCTTGTGTCTTTTTATTTTCTGTTGCATTTTATTTTATTGTTTAACTTGTGGTTGAAAAATATTTTCTATAAAATTTATTAAAGTAAATTTTCAGTATAAAATTTTAAAAGAGGGTAAATTTTTAATTACCAATTAACCCCCCTCTTGGTTAGCCGCTTGGACATAAGTTTAGGTTTAACAATCTAATTCATATTGAACAAGTTTCAACAAGTGGTATCAGAGCTTTGTTTCAAAATCATAAGTTTAGACTACTTTTTTATTAACGTAGATGACTATATTTGAAAACTGAAATACACTTAATGGTTTCTCTATAACTAGGCCTCCATTGTTCAATAATATTCATTTTGATTTTTAGAAAACAGGCATGTCTACATTTTTACAATCACTTGATTATCGTATGTGAATCTTAATTCAGGAAGAGTATATAAAACAAACTAGACTAGTTGACGGAGTTAGAGTTGAAACATCTTTTGTGGACTGGACAGTAGAAGAACGTGACTTAGCACAACTAAATGCCAAATGCTTAAATAATTTCTTTTGTACTCTTAAATCAGAAGATTACATGCGGGTTTCTACTTGTAAGAGTGGAAATGACATATGGGATAGACTTTGTATAACTTATAAGGGGACTAATAAGGTTAAGCAATCTAGACTTAATATCTTGTTGCATGATTATGAATTATTTCGCATGAAACTAAATGAATCTATTTCTGATATGTACACAAGATTTACACAAATAGTCATCTCTTTACATACATTGGGTAGGAAACTAACGAATGCTGAAATGGTTAATAAAATTATTCATTGTTTGCCTACTACTTATGATACTAAAATTACTGCAATTATAGAGTCTAAAGATCTAAACATTTACTTTATTGACAATCTTCTTAGGTCGCTAATTGCTTACGAGTAAGGAGTTAGCCGAAGAAAGATTGATGCAGGTGAACCACGAAGGGAGAAGAACATAGCACTAAAAGTGGAGGAATCTAAGAGTGAACACTCATAACCTGAGGATGAAGACGACATTGCATTAATGACTAGACAATTCAGAAGTTTTCTGAATAGGAAGCAGAAGAGATGCCAGCAATGGAATCGAGGTAAATTTAATATGAATGTCAATGTTTCAAATGATGTTATTTGCTATGAGTGCAGGAAACTTGGACATATTAAGACAGATTGCCCAAAACTCAAAGGCACACCTAACAAGGAGAAGGTAGAGGAGAAACTAGTTGTGAAGAAGGGCAAGAAGAAATTTCAAAGAGCTTTCTGGGCTGACTCAGCTTCGGACTCGTCAGAGACGGAAAAGGAAGAGGAAGTCACTAATCTGTGCTTAATAGCCGATAATCTTGATCGGTCAGATCAAGAAGAGGTATGTGACTTAACTTACAATGAACTTTTTAAAGTTTCTGAACACATGCATGATGCATATAGGAAGATAAAAAAATGCATACTAGTCTGATCTTAGAATTTAAGGAACTATAAAAGGAATATGAAATTCTTAGGAAAGATCATGCTTTAATTGATGACAAACACATGAAATTACTTGATGAGTTAGATGACTTGAATAAAAATCATAAAAATTTGAAATCATCCTATACAGAACTTAAAAAAGAATTTAATTTTAAGTATGAATCTGAGAGCAAAATTTATAGAATCAATTATACAAATTGAATTTTGAAAGATATGAATTCATTTTACAAATTGGCGATAAAAGCTCTCAAGGATAATAGGATACCCCATAAACTTGAAGATTTCACTAATCTTATTTTGTATCCTAAATTTATGCAATCCCTAAATAGACAAATGAATAGTAGAAGACTTAGGAATCCTTTTCCAAAAGTCAAATATAATAATTGATTGGACACATAGCTCACGCCTGTACTTTGAAGAAGAAAATTTATTTGGTGTGGAAATCTAAGATGTATACACCTAGACATATTATGCTTGCATCTTTTTATAAATTATCAAAAGAAGAACCCAAACTTATTTGGGTTCCCAGGTCTAACGTTTGATAATCTTTTAGTGTCTCTCTCACACAAAACCTCGTGAGAGCATATGGTACTTTGACAGCGGATGTTCAAAGCATATGACTGGAGATACTGCA
>NW_021320182.1:812175-857566 GCF_001605985.2 Dendrobium catenatum
CCCCCCCTCTTGGTAGCCTTGGGACATTAACTTAGGTCTAACAACCTATTCACTAGACTCAACAGCTATTAATTGCAACAAATTGACTTTATCATCCAGGATGATATAAATATCATCTTATATGATAAGTATAAATTTAGCTCAATTAGCTAGGATAATTTGGGAATATCATAAGATTTTTTGTTCACATCATCTAGGAGATTAGTACAAGTTGTTAAATATCATCCAGAACATCACCCTGAATGGATGTCTGGATGACGAAAAAATAACTTGATCGTCCAGGCTGATCTCACAAATATCTCGGATGATTAATTCAATTTAGTGCATATCATCCAGAGCATCACTCTAAATAGAAGCTGGCCGATGTTTGATTATCTAGGAATAACTATGGTTTTTGAACTGATCGGCCAAGCCAATATTGTGATTGTTTAGGATGGTATGATTGAGCAATCAAATCTTAATTGCTTTCCTTAATTACCTGATTAATTTAGGTATAATTATATTGCATCGTCTAGGATGATATCCTGGACGATGTCTAAAAATAAAAGCTACCTAAATAGATCTGGAAGATGATTATTTCTGATTTGAGCATATCATCCTGACCGATACAAAATTATCCAAGATGATGTGCTTAGTGACGATTGCCTTAACCAAGATGCCCTAATTAGGCTTTTTGTTTTTAATGAATTGTCCAGACTAATTTTTGGATCATTTCAGATGATGTGAGAAAACAAAAAAAAACTCTAAAAATAGTCAGAAATTTCCCCCCAAGTGTGTGTCTTTAGGGTTACTTAGCATCAGGAACCACATCGTTTATAATTAACTCAAAAAAAGGTAAAGATTACAAACTGACTTAGACCTAGTCTACCCAATTTTAAGCTAGTTCAAATTACAGTTTAATCTTATGGGCCTGAAATATTAGTAGGCAAGGCAGTTATAGAGAAACATAAGTGTTTGCTATCATCAAAATTCTATTTCCTAAAATCAGATTCGCAACAATGTCCTCCTTTTTTATGATGGCAAACACAAAAATAATTAAAGTAATTCAAAGTAGTTTAATGGAAATAGTGTGAAGAAACAAACACAATTCAACTATTCGACATAAAACATAACATAACAAGTAGTAAAACTACTCCCTCTTTTGACATCACAAAAAGGAAGAGGGAAACTAGAAAAAGAAACAAAGTAGAGACTACTAAACAGAATCAAACTAAAACAAAAAAAAGAAATAATATCATGAAAACAAACTAAAAGAAGGATGGCCCCTGATCATTTGAAGGAGGTGGTGGTGGTGATGACTGACAGATACTGGAAAAAGTGGAAAACTATTCTCCAAACCAGGCCATGTCCTGGTCGTACTAGCGTTGCTGGTGAGCCACATAAGAGTCAAAGCGAATAACATCCTCAGCATGTTGCTGCTCCTGTATAGCAACGTATGTCTCAAAGTGAGTCTTCCACTGGTCGAATTGCTCTACCAGTTGATCTAGTTGTGAGTGCTAACAGAGCATAACAGGTACAAAAAAAGGTGCAGGAGCTGCCTCCTCCTCAGCTCCCTTGACTTCCTCGTGCCCCGGGTGGAGACAAGTACTGTGAAGAACATGGAAGGAGTTGTTTGATTAGAAGGAAGGCTAAAAATTTGGGTGAGTAGGATATTAGAGGTTGTATTTGGTTTCTAGGAAATAGGTAATAATGTGTCCTAAGGCAAGATTGGGCTTCCTTCTATGTCCTAGATCTCAAATGTTGATCAACTGCTCAATGTATCAAAAAATCATATCAGAGGCATTAAATTCATGATGGGTCATAATGTAAAAAGTGTTGATAAAAAAGAGTGGAGTGATATGAATGCGATCACCAACTTTTGGAAGAATAGAGGTACGAAAGACATGTTGGATTATCCTAGCATCTTTAAGTAAGCTACTAGACTCTCCAACATAATAGGAGGCATTAGTATTTCTTAGAAAGTGGTTGGCTGGTGCCCAGTCATAGTTGGATTTTGACACAAGATGTGGAGTTTATCTCCTATGGTAGACAGTTGCAGGAGTTCTTGAGTCCTGATATGTGATTTTAATAGGACTTCTATTCACATAGGACTGAAGAGCAGTAAAAGAGGAATTAATGTGAAGGCTAGCAAAAAATTTGAATAATAACTCCAAATTGAATGGGACGGTAAGAATGAGGAGAAAAGTGAGATTAGTGTGAGTAAGTAAATCAAGAATAGGATAGGAAAGGATGTGAGGGTTGATAGTTTGAGATATAGTGATCTCAGACATCTTGTACCTCTGATAGGAGGCTTGATCGACTGCCTCAGTGAATCGAGGGTCCAAATTTTCCCTTGAGGAGCTTCTAGAAGGCATGCAAGGCCTTTTGCCACCAGTCATGATCAGCAAAACAAAGAAACTGGGAGTGAGAATGAAGGTAGAAAGTTTTGGGTGAGAAACAATTGTATGAGAGTCTCAATTTTTAAAGAAACAATCTGATCGTCCAGGATGATGGTAGAATCATCCAGGACAATTGGGTGCAATAATTACATCCGAGACAATTAGGTGCTATTTGTATGTTTTACCTTCTTGCAACTTGCATAGTTTTGATAATTCCAAATATTATTGCTTTAAGTTTTGTTTTCTCCTAACACTTTTTGGAAGAATTGTTTTTTGCTCTTGTGTGGACTAACATTTCAGGATAATCAAACTTCAAACTAATGAAGACTTCAAATCAAATTCAGCATGAGATAGTTTGTAAATTGAAGTTTATAATTTTTTATTGTAATTGAGTTTGAAAAAATATTATTGTAATTGAATAGCTTAGCACACACACACTTGGGGAGATCTTTAAAAATCACATTGATCGTACAGGATGAACCATATTCGTACGGGATGATCAAGTCAGTTAATCCCCTCAAAAGAGCAATGGAACGAACAGGAAGTGAGAAAATTTTTCTAAGTCCTGATCATCCAGATGAATTTCTCAATTTGTCCCTGGATGATCTGTTCTAGATTCTCACTTTCTTCTAATAGTCTAAAAGATTCATCCCGTCCGTGCCAGGATGAAAATCTCGGGAAAATTTTCATCCAGACAAAATCCTATATTCATCCCAGGATGAAACTCTCAGGAAAATTTTTGTCCAGATGAAATCCTATATTCATCCCAGGATGAAACTCTCAGGAAAATTTTTGTCCAGACAAAATCCTATATTCGTCCTAAGACGAAGTGCTCTGTCTCTTGAAATTTTGTGAACGTCCTGCAGTTTGTCAAAACCAACCCATGAGATAACTATTCATATTAGACAAACTTAGTTCGTACGGGATGATGATCGGGTATGAAGTAAGTTCGTATCAATATACATTGGGTTCGTATACAACTAATTTAAGTATATTCGTACAGGACGATCTGACGATTGTACGGGACGATCTACTATGTACAAACTTGAAAATCAGTAATTTTTGGATGATTTTTTGTGTCTTTCCTATACAAAGTCCAATTAAAACTGTCTTTTAATCTTTTTGCCTACTGATCTTCATGTCAATTGAAGGGAGAGTGAAGGGGAGAGTGTGAGAGAGTGTTTGAAGGAGGATTCTTACTACTAGAGCGTGAAGGATTCACTTAATACTCAAATGTAAGAATCTCCACTTATGATTTGTGATTACTTCACTGTTTTCTCTCGTCCTTCTAGATTTCTTGTGAGAAGATCTATCAAGGAGATTCATTTCTCTATTGACACTTGGAGACTGAATAGCTAAAGTGTTCTCTGCTCACACTTGGAGAGTGTGAAAAGCCAAAGGGTTCTCTGCCTACACCGGGAGAGTGTGAAAGGACGGACGGTTCTCTACCAACACTTAGAGAGTGTAAAAGGATGACGGTTCTCTACCAACACTTGGAGAGTGTAAATGGAAGACAGTTCTCTGTCGCACCGGGTAGTGGTGGAAGAGAGTTTTTGTAAAGGCTTCTCCACCTTGCTGTGGGTGCAAAATGAGAGTCATTAGTGGTATTAGTGCAATACTAAGAGGGTTCCTCTGGGGAGTGGATCTAGAGCATGTTTGACCGAACCACTATAAAAATTATGTCTTTTTATTTTTCGCTGCTTTTATTTTTAACTGTTTAATTTGTGGTTGAAAAAAATCTTTTCTATAAAATTCTCTAAAGTTATTTTCGGTTTAAAATTCAAAAAGAGGGAAAATTTTTAATTACTAATTCACCCCCCCTCCCTCTTGGTTAACCGCTGGGACATAAGCTTAGGTCTAACAACCTAATTCATATTGAACAAGTTTCAACAAGTGGTATCAGAGCTTTGTTTCAAAATCATAAGTTTAGACTACTTTTTGATTAAAGTAGATGGCTACATTTGAAAACTGAAATACACCTGAGAGTTACTCTATAGTTAGACCTCCATTGTTAGACAATAATCCTTTTAATTTTTTAAAAACATGCATGTTTATATTTTTACAGTCACTTGATTATCATATGTGGATCTTAGTTCAGGAAGGGTAAACAAAACCAGCTAGACTAGTTGATGGAGTTAGAGTTGAAACACCTTTTATGGACTGGATAGTAGAAGAGCATGACTTAGCACAACTAAATGCCAAATGCTTAAATAGTTTTTTTGTGCTCTTAAATCAGAAGATTATATGCGCGTTTCTATTTGCAAGAGTGGAAAGGACATATGGGATAGACTTTATATAACTTATGAGGGGGATAATGAGGTTAAGCAATCTAGACTTAATATCTTGTTGCATGATTATGAACTATTTCGCATGAAACCAAATGAATCCATTTCTGATATATACACAAGATTCACACAAATAATCGCCTCTTTACATGCATTAGGTAAGAAACTAACGAATACTAAAATGGTTAAAAAGATACTTTGTTGTTTGCCTACTACTTATGATGCTAAAATTACTATAACTACAGAGTCTAAAGATCTAAACATTTACTCTATTGACAATCTTCTTGGTTCGCTAATTGCTTACGAGCAAGGAGTTAGCCAAAGAAAGATTGATGCAGGTGAACGATGAAGGGAGAAGAACATAGCACTAAAAGTGGAAGAGTCAGAAAGTGAACACTCACAACCAGAGGATGAAGACGACATCGCACTGATGACTAGACAATTCAGAAGCTTTTTGAAGAGAAAATAGAAGAGACGCCAGTAATGGAATCGAGGTAAATTCAATAAAAATATCAAGGTTTCAAAAGATGTTATTTAATATGAGTGCAAAAAACCTGAACATATTAAGACAGACTACCAAAAACTCAAAGCCACTCCTAGTAAGGAGAAAGTAGAGGAGAAGCCAATTGTAAAGAAGGGCAAGAGGAAATTCCAAAGAGCTTTCTGGGCAAACTCAACTTCAGACTCGTCAAAGATAGAAAAGGAAGAGAAAGTCACTAATCTATGCTTAATGGCTGATAATCTTGATCAGTCAGATCAAGAAGAGGTATGAGACTTGACTTATAATGAACTTTTTGAAGTTTCTGAACACATGCATGATGCATATAGGAAATTAAAGAAAATGCATACTAATCTAAGCTTAGAATTTCAAGAACTACAAAAGCAACATGAAATCCTTAGGAAAGATCATGATTTAATTGATGACAATCACATAAAACTATTTGATGAGTTTGATAACTTGAATAAAAATTATGAAATGTTAAAAACATCCTTTGCAGAACTTCAAATTGAAATCAAGAATAATAAGGATGAATCAAAGAGAAAAATATATATAATCAATTATACAAATCGAATTTTGGAAGATATGAATTTGTTTTACAAATTGAAGATAAATGCTCTCGAGGATAATAGGATACCCCCTAAACTTGAAGATTTCACTAATCTTATTTTGTATCTTAAATTTATGCAATCCCTTAATAGACAGATAAATAGTACAAGACTTAGGAATCCATTTCCAAAAGTCAAATGTAATAATTATGGATTGATTAGACATATAGCTCACACCTATACTTTGAAGAAGAAAACATATTTGGTGTGGAAACCTAAGATGCATAAACCTAGACATATCATACATACATCAATTTATAAATTGCCAAAAGGAGAATCCAAACTTGTTTGGGTTCACAGGTCCAACGTTTGATATTCTTGTAGGATCGATCTCATACAAGACCTCGTGAGAGCATATGGTACCTAGACAGTGGATGCTCCAAGCATATGCTAGAGATACTGCACAATTCATATCGCTAGAAGCCAGGAGTGGAGGCAAGGTTACACTTGGAGATAACACCACAAGGAAGGTGGTTGGGTCAGGTATGATTGGAAATCTTCAGAATTTTTTCATTGAAAATGTGTTATTGGTAGAAGGCTTAAAGCATAATTTATTAAGTATAAGTCAGCTATGTGATAAAGGATACTGTGTACAATTTTTTCCTACTAGCTACATATTAAGCCTAAATGGAAATGATGTTTTGAATGGTATAAGGGTAAACAACGTGTATATGCTAGACTTGAATTACATTAAAACTCCTACTTATTTTTGTTTAAAAACTATTTCTGATGAGTCATGGCTTTAGCATAGGAGACTTTATCACTCTAGCATGAAAAACCTTAAGAGGATTATCCAAAAGAACCTAGTGAGAGGTATACCAAAACTAGACTTTACTAAGGACCACCTTTGTGATGCATGTCAATTAGGAAAACATGTGAAGTCCTCTTTTTCAGTCCAATAAGGATCTTAGAACTAGTAAACCATTGGAGATTTTGCATATGGATCTTTTTGGACTAGTTGGAACTGTAAGTCTAGGAAGGAAGGTATACGGATTTGTGATTGTGGATGATTACTCTAGATTCACATGGGTTAGATTTCGATTTCATAAGAGTGAATCATTTGAGGAATTTAGAAACTTTTCGACTTGGATTCAAAGAAACATAGGATGTGAAATTATGACTATTCAAAGTGATCATGGAGGAGAATTTGAGAATAAAAAAGTTTGAAGGTTTTTGTAAGGAGAAAGGGATTGATCACAACTTTTCTGCAACTAGAACCCCTCAGCAGAATGGGGTAGTCGAAAGAAAAAATAGAATATTAATAGAAGCTGCTCAAGCCATAATGGCAGAATACTCACTTCCTAAATATTTTTGGGCTGGGCGGTTAGCACTGCATGTTATATTCTGAATAGGGTGAATATAAGATCAAAATTAAATAAAATACCTTATGAGTTGCTAAAAGGAATAACACCTAATTTGTCACATTTGTATATTTTTGGATGCAAGGTGTTTATTCATAACAATGGAAAATCTACCTTAGGAAAATTTGATCCAAAATCAGATGAATAAATTTTTATAGGATACTCAAGTGTTAGAAAATCTTATAGAGTATTAAATAAAAGAACTTTGGTAATTGACGAGACCACACATGTTATATTTGATGAATCTGGAATTTTGGAAGAGCCAAATATTATAGAAGATGAGATTGAGATTAACTCCCAAAAGATTGATAAAATAAATTTGGAAGAAAATCTAGAGATAAAAAACCCTTTGCTTAGATATTTGAGATTTTCTAAAAACCACCCAAAGGAATTGATTATAGGAGAACCTAGTGAGGGTGTAAGGACTAGGCTTGGACTAAACAAAGAAGTCAATCATTCAGCCTTTATTTCAACTATAAAACCCATAAATATTAATCAAACACTTTCTGATGAATTTTGAATTTTGGCTATGCGAGAAGAGTTAAATCAATTTGTAAGAAATAAATTTTGGGAATTAACTGCAAGGCCAAATGATCAAAGTGTAGTTAGAACTAAATGAATATTCAAAAATAAAATAAATGACCAATGAGTAGTCATTAAAAATAAGGCTAGATTAGTTGCTAAAGGGTATAATCAGATTGAAAGGATTAATTTTCAGGAGACATGTGACCCTGTAGCATGACTTGAAGCAATTAGGGTTTTGTTAGCCTTTGCCAATTTTAGAGGATTTAAACTGTACCAAATGGATGTAAAAAGTGTCTTTTTAAATGGGGTAATACAAGAGGATGTTTTTGTATAACTACCTTCAGGTTTTGAAAATTCTAAACACCCAAATTATATTTTCAAATTAAAAAAGGTATTATATGGATTGAAACAGGCACATAGGGCTTGGTATGAGAGATTGAGCACCTACCTACTTAAAAGATCATTTAAAAAAGGAAGTTTGTATACAATTCTCTTTATAAAGAAATTTGGAAAGGATATACTCATTGTATAAATTTATATTGATGACATCATCTTTGGATCTTCAAATAAAAATCTTTGTGATGATTTTTTTTAAACAATGAGTAGTGAAATTGAAATGAGTCTAATGGGAGATTTAAGCTACTTTCTAGGCTTTAGCATTAAGCAAATTGAGGAGGGTACATTTCTTAGTCAGTCAAAGTATGTTAAGGACTTCCTCAAAAAGTATGAAATGGACAATGCTAAACCTGTTAGTACACCTATGAGTTCCTCAGTTCAGTTGGATAAGGACCCTAAGGGAAAATCTGTTGATCAAAAGAAATTTATAGGGATAATTGGATCTTTGCTTTACTTGATAGCTAGCTGGCCCGATATCATGTTTATTGTTTATTTGTGTGCTAGATTTCAATCATATCCAAAAGAATCACATTTGACAGTAGTAAAAAAGATTTTAAGATATATGTTACGAATTTAGAACTTAGGAATTTGGTATCCTAAGTTTAGCTCTTCATTTAAAATAATTGGTTATTCCAATTCTAACTTTGTAGGTTATAGGGTTGATAGAAAGAGCACTTCTGAAACATGTTAGTTTATTGGAAATTCTTTAGTCTCTTGGTCTAGTAGAAAACAAAATTCAGTAGCCCTATCTACTACTGAAGCTGAATATATTACATTAGGAAGTTGTGTGGCATAAGTACTTTGGTTGAAACAACAGTTGATTGATTTAGGATTAACTATAGGTACTATTCCAATTTATTGTGATAACACTAGTACAATTTGCATTTCTAAGAATCCTATTCAATATTTAAGAACCATATATATAGACATCAGGCATCATTTTACAAGGGATCATGTATCCAAAGGAGAAATTGAACTCATTCATATTTCAAATGAAAATCAACTTGCAGACATTTTTACAAAACCACTAGCCTTTTATACTTTCAGCACATTAAGAACTAGGCTTGGTGTGATTGATTTGAATGCTTAATTAAAATAATTCTGCAACATTGATGTGTGCTTTTATAATTAGTATTTTGTGTGTATTTTTGAGTTTGTGATTTTCTGTATTTATGATTATATAATTTTACGTGTTTTTCTATCATTTTTTATTGTGTTAATGTTTTAGTTTTGAAAAATTCTCACATCTAGACTTTTGATTACATGTTTGAAAAATTGAGTGAAAATCATCCAAGATGAAATTATTTTAGTACGGGACGAATTGTGTAGTGTAATAACAGTCGGATTTGAACGGTTTGCGTGCAATTTTTTAGTTTTTATTTTTTACTTCATCTGTATGATCGTCATGATCGTTCGGATGAAATTTTAAAATGTCTGTATGAATGAAAACAGTTAAATGGATAAGTTAGTTTTTATTATGTATGATCGTATGTATGAACCTATGGTTCGTACAGACGAACACTTGGCGATTCGATGTAGGGGACGGTTTCAACTGCCATTAAAATGATCTTAAATTTCTTATCATCCAGGACGAACACCTATTCGTCTGAATGATCGTTCGATCAAAAGTTTGTACAAAAGGATGCATCGTTACTTGTGTGATTATGAAAAGCCGTTTCATTTTTGGACTTATTCGTTCATCCATACGAAATTTTTTCGTACGGGACGAACTAAAATTCGTGCGGGATGAAATTATTTTTTGTCTGTACAAAAATGGGTTTTTCATTAAATTGAAAGCTTTTGAACTCAAATGTCATCACTTCAAACATCCCTTTCAAACCCCTATTCCCCTAAAACATCTCTATGGTAAGCTCTAGCAAAAGGCAAAAGGTTCTAGCCAAGGGTCCATCCAAAAACTTTAATGATAACTTTCTATCTAAGGCCAACAAAGAGTCATTTCCTAGATTTGCCTCTACTAAGATCATCCATTCTAGAGTTCTTCTACAATAACAATTAAACTTTAAGGTAATGAATCTGTTTGCTTCCACTCAATTTGGCCTCATCCTCGCTCTTATTTACTTCTATAATAAAGAGACCTTTCACTATTTTCTAGCAAACATGTCCTTGAATTCTGATCATTCTGTCATAAGGTCATATGTTTTTAAGAAGAAAGTAGAAATCATCAAAGCAGACTTAGGAATCTTTCTGAACATAAGAACTGAAGGAATTAGAGCCCACACTTTGACCAGTGCTTCTAATTTTGACTGGTCTGAAATCAAAAATGTTCTTAGAGGAGTTGGTACTTTAACTCATGTACCCAAAGTATCAACTCTTAATAAAAAAGCTCGTATCATTCAGCAAGTTCTTCGTACCTCTATTATACCTAAAGCTGGTGATAGAGTAAACATTACTCCTCTACTTTCTACCGTGACCTATTTGATTCTGACTGACCAACCTATAGATGAAGCCTAACTAACATTGACTATTTTTATGGACTTTCTGAAATTGGTCATGTCGCCCATAAAAGAAAGAAGAACATTGCCTTAGGACATCTTGTTGCCTACATTTTGAAGAAGAAGTATGATTTGGTTCATCCAGATCAAGATTTTGAAGAACATCTCTACTACAATGACGGATCTTTTAGAGCAATCTTCAATAAAGATGAACCACATACACAACATGTTATTAGTTACTCAGAGGAGGAACCTGCACCTGCTGGTGAACCAAATTATCAAGATTTGGTTCACAGATTTAATCATTTTGATCAAAGATTTGATCAAATTTAAACTCACTTACAATAGCATGATGCTCAATACAATCAGGACATGGGATATATGCGAGAGCAAATAAATGATATAAGTTCCAATATGCTTATGATAATCAGTTATTTTAATTTCTTTAGTGTTCCACCTCCTCCAGATCAGGGCCCATCACAGTGATTCATGTACTTGCTTATGGTCTTCTTGAGTTGATGTGATTGTGATGTGATAGATTATGATGTGTATGTTTTAGTTATGTGTTAGTTTCATTTTGATGTGTTAGCTTTTAAATTTTATGTTTTAAGTTAAAAGTGTAAGTGTATTGATATCAACTTTCACTGATTATAATATTCTCTATTATGATATCAATATAAATTATCTTGTCTCACTTTTAATCTTGTTTTGAAATGTGTGTTAGCCTATATGAAAATTCTTAAAAATTTTGATCGTATAAGCGCTATACCTTAAACTGCAACTCAAAATTTAATTCATTAGAAAATATAATTTTTCTAAATTTAAGTTTTGCTTATAACTTGATATAATTAAGAATGTCAATTTCATTTCTCTTATTATACTACATTAATGTTTAATATTATTATTACAATTGTGATACTTTCTTATTTTGTATTTCACTTATCAATAAATATTAATATACTTAGAAAATTTTATAATTTTTTATTATTGATTTTGGAAAGATCAAGATTACTCTTGAAAATGTACAAAAATCAAAAGGAATATGCAATGGTAGCAATTTGAAAAAGAGGCACAAAATAAGCCCACAAGTAAAAAAAGATGCACAAAAATGTGCCACAACTATTGAAAAAGATGCGCAAAGCGCCACATGTGGTAGTTATTTCTTTCCACAATCTTTCAATCTCTTAATTCAAATTGATCTTATGTACATTTTTTTTCGTATTGAAATTTGAAATATACAAATTTTATATTCATCCTTTATGCAATGATATTATTTATCTTAGTGTCTAAATTGATTCATATTTTTCATATATCCTTTTTAATATCGATGTTATATATCTTCTTAAATTCTATGAATTATTTTATTTAACTAATGATTTAATTTTATTTGCAAAATTTATTTCAAACACTTTCAAGGATCAATCATAAAAGGATTATCATATGACTGCTTACATTTTTGTTCTTTTTCTTCTTCTCTTTTTGCTGTTGTCAAAAAGGGAGAGAAAATATTGTTCGTATCTATTTGATTGTTTTGTATCGTAGTATTTTTTCTGTTTGATTATTTCGTATCATCTGTTTGATTATTTCGTATCCTACTATTTTTTTCTGTATCGTATTTTTTGTTTTGTATCGTATCTGTTTGTATTAAAAAAAATAAAAAGATAGAATTGTCTTATTATGCCTCCTTATTTTCAAATGTTTATCAATTCAGGGGGAGTTTAGAAGATTCTTAGAATTTAAAAATTATACAAATAATAATTGTTTTGCCATCATTAAAAATGGGAAGGTTTTTAAGAGAGTTGCTATTTGCATGTTTTACCTTTTTGTAACTTGTATAATGATTCCAAATATTATTGTTTTAAGTTTTGTTTTCTCCTAACACTTTTTGGAAAAATTGTTTTTTGGTCTTGTGTGGACTAATTTTTCAGGATAATCGAACTCCAGACTAATGAAGACTTCAAATCAAATTTAGCATGAGATAGTTTGTAAATTAAAGTTTGTAATTTTTTATTGTAATTGAGTTTGAAAAAATATGATTGTAATTGAATAGCTTAGCACACACACACTTGGGGAGATATTTAAAAATCACACTGATCGTACGGGGTGAACCATGTTCATACCGGACAATTAAGTCAGTTAATCCCTTTAGAAGAGCAATGGAACGAACACGAAGTGAGAAAAATTTTTTAAGTCCTGATTGTCCAGTCAAATCTCCCAATTCATCCCAGGACGATCTGCTCTAGATTCTCACTTTGTGTTGATAGTCCAAACGATTCAAACTATTCGTGCTAGGATGAAACTCTCAGGAAAATTTTTTTCCAGACAAAATCCTATATTTGTCCCAAGACGAAACTCTCGAGAAAATTTTCATCCAGACGAAATCCTATATTCGTCCCAGGATGAAACTCTCGGAAAAATTTTTGTCCAGACAAAATCTTATATTCATCTCAAGATGAAACTCTCAAAAAAAATTCGTCTATATGAAATCTTATATTCGTCCAAGGACAAAGTGCTCTGTCTCTTGAAATTTTGTGAACTCCTGCAGTTTGTCGAAACCAACCCATGAGATAACTGTTCGTACCAGATGAACTTAGTTCGTATGGGATGAAGATCGGGTAAAAAAACGTTCGTACCAATATGCAACTAATTTAAGTATATTCATACAGGATGATCTGACGATCCACTATGTACAGACTTGAAAATTAGTAGATTTTGGACGGTTTTTTATGTCTTTCCTATATAAAGTGCAATTAAACTGTCTCTTAATCTTTTTGCCTATTGATCTTCATGTCAACTGAAGGGAGAGTGAAGGAGAGAGTGTAAAAGAGTGTTTGAAGGAGGATTCTTACTACTGGAGCATGCAGGATTCACTTGGTACTCAAAGGTAATAATCTCCACTTGTGAGTTGTGATTACTTCACTTTTTTCTCTTGTCCTTCTAGATTTTTTATGAGAAGATCTGTCAAGGAGATCTGGTTCTCTGCCAACACTTGGAGAGTATGAATAGCTGAAGGGTTCTCCGTCCACACTTGGAGAGTGTGAACAGTCGAAGGGTTCTCTGCCTACACCGAGAGAGTGTGAAAGGACAGACGGTTCTCTGCAAACACTTGGAGAGTGTAAAAGGATGACGGTTCTCTGCCAACATTTGGAGAGTATAAAAAAGATGACGGTTCTCTACCGCACCGGGTAATGATGGAAAAGAGTTTTTGTAAAGGCTTCTCCGCCTTGCTGTGGGTGCAAAAGGAGAGTCAGTAGTGGTATTAGTACAATACTCAGAGGGTGCCTCTAGGGAGTGGATGTAGGTTGTGTTTAACCGAACCACTATAAATCTTGTGTCTTTTTATTTTCCACTGCTTTTATTTTTAACTGTTTAATTTGTGGTTGAAAAAATCTTTTCTATAAAATTCACTAAAGTTATTCTCGGTTTAAAATTCAAAAAGAGGGAAAATTTTTAATTACCAATTCACCCCCCCCCCCTCCTGGTTAGCCGTTGGGACATAAGCTTAGGTATAACAACCTAATTCATATTGAACAAGTTTCAACAGGACAATGATAAATAGAGAAAACATATCAACCGTCAGATGAAAGGTTAGGAGTGGATTGAATGCATCATCCAAGATGATATAAAAATCATCCTGGATGATGGGACCAAAAATGAAATTCAAAAGGTGGATGTTGATGATCAGAGAAGGCCCAAAAATATAAAAATAATAGTAAAAGATAAAATTAAAATACAAAAAGATAAAAAACATAAGAGATAAAAAGAAACAAAAATAAGAAAAATTTTATTTTTATTTTAAATTTTTTATTATTTAAAAAAAATAACGCTTATAAGACCAATGAGTTAACATCATCGAGATCCAAAAATGGTAGAATATTCGATCATGCTAACCCTATCTCATACTTCTCTTAGGGTAAAATCATCTTTTGAAAATAAAAGACCTAACTCAGAACAAACCAATTGGATAAGAAAAAGAGATATGTTTAAAACTTTGTTCCATAAAAAATATCTTATAAAATAATATACTAAAATAATTTGTCACAATCAAGAAATTTGAAATTAAGCCTTTGAAAATATCAAGTGATAAATGAATTCTTCTAAGATTTAAAGGTTTGAAAGAGAGGGAAGATTTTTTTTTGTGGGCTCATTTTATGCCTCTTGTCAATTGATTGACGCACTTTGCGCATATTTTTATTTTTGATACACTTTGTGTATCTTTCAATTTTTTGTGATCATTGCGCATCTTTTCACTTTACTTTTCCTTTTGGGACTAATTTTATGCCCTTGTCATTTTTTTATAAGCTAGACCCCTTTTCAAAGCTCTTAAAAACTCTCAGTTATAAGTATATCTTTCAGATATTAAACAAGAAAAACTCACTCTCTAATAAAGGAAAGAATAAACCATAAAATAGAATCAACTTCATATAATAAATGCAATAACAATATTTCTAAAATTTGAAAGAAATGTAAAGACTTGGAACACTATATATATATATATATATATATATAAGATAGATTATTGTAGCAAGATAGAAAATATTTTAATTACAAAGTCCAATTGTTAATTTGAGATAGATTTTTATTTAGAAAATAAAATTACACTCCTAAAAGAGATTAGAGGGAGGAAAATAATTAACGGTATTTCTCCCTTTAATAGATTTAGAGATGTCAAAATATTGACTATAAATTATCAAAAATAAAAATAAGGCATAAAATATTATTTCAACTATGACCAAAAATAAGAAAAACTAATAAACAAAAAGAAAAATAACAAAGATAAAATAATTACAAAATAATAGCATAAATAAAAAACTAACTCAAAAGTAGAACAGAAAGAATAAAAAATAATAATAATCAACAGAGTAGTAAACATGCAAATCAAAATTTATTAAGAGGCAAGTTTATGCAATTAAGAGCCATGAACCTCCGCTGTCCAAGTATCATATGCTCTCACGAGGTCTTTGGTGAGAGCACACCTACAAAATCATCAAATATCAGATTTAAGAACCTAAATAGGTTTGGGTCTCTTCTTCTGAAAAGAAGAATGTAATGCAATTGTGTTATGTTATGAAACATATAATTTGGGTCTCCACACCTAATTTGTATTATGGTGAATAGTGCAAGTGTATGAAATATGTCCTAGCATGCCACATGAAAAATATCTTACTCTAGGAAAATAATTTACTAATCTGTTTGGGTTATAGTGCCTCTTTCTAGGTTTTGGTTTTAGATCAAATATGCAAATATTCTAATTTCTCTCAAGTGCGTTCAATTTAGCTTTAAACCTCAAGTTAGCACTTTATAAAAGCATTATCAACATTCAAATAGTGCTACTTATGCTCAGATTCTTCAATATAAGTTTTAAAATCAGATTCAAGTGAGGTGTATGATGCTTTCAAAGAATCATGCTCAATAATTAATTTAAAATACTTTTTATTCAATTCATCAAACTCATCAAGTAATGACATGTGATTGCTATCAAGTTGAGTGTATTCTATACTTAAAACTTTATACTCTTTTTACAAATTCAAAAACTCAAATTTCAAACTAGCATGCGATTTCTTAAGTTTCTTATATGATGCATGAATTTTCTCACAAATTTTAAGCAATTGATCATAGGTTGGTTCACATACCTCTTCTTAATCAGGCTGACCAAGATAATCACCCATCAAGCATAAGTTTTTTATTTCCTCATTAGCTTCAGTCTTAGATGAGTCAGATGCAAAATCCACCTATAATGCCTTTTGGTACTGCTTCTTATACTTCCTATACTTGGGTTTCTCCTCACTCTTCTCTTTTCTTAAGTGATCCTTAAGTGTAGGACAATCAGCTTTGATATGTCCAAGCTTCCTATATTTATAGCAAACAATATCAAGATCAGAAGAACTTTTAAAATTTTGTTATCCTTACCTTTTTTCCACTTCTGATGATACTTGTTATTCTTCCTTAGAAAGCATTGAATTGCCCAATAATGAAGAAAGCATCATCACTTTTAGACCCGGTGTTTGTGTTGTTGGCCTTCAACGCCACAATTTTCTCCTTCTTTTTCTCACCTGCATCAAGTTGTCTTTGGTTCATCTCTTGCTCATAAGCAATGAGTAATCCAAGTAAGTTATCAATAAAATAAGAATTCAAATTCTTAAATTAATTAATTACAGTAATTTTAGCATCAAAAGAAGAAGGCAAGCATCTTAAAATTTTATTCACTCTTTCATAGTTAGTTAGTTCTCTTCCTAAAGCATGCAATGAGGTAATAATATGAGTAAACCTAGTATACATGTTAGAAATTGATTCAGTAGGTTTCATACAAAAAATTTCATAGTCATGCAACAAAATATTCAACCTAGATTATTTAACTTCATTGGTTCCTTCATAAGTAATACACAATTTTTCCTAAATTTCTTTACCAGTTGCACAAGTTGAAACACGCTTATAATCTTCATATTTTAAATCACAAAAAAAAAATAGTTTAAACATTTTGCATTAAGTTGTGCTAAATCTCGTTCATCAAAAGTGCATTCAGTAAAAGGAAGTTCAATTTTAATGCCATTAATTTCATGAGAATTATATATATAATCATCATTAACAAGCATCCACATGTGATATAATCAATTGATTGTAAAAATGTAGACATGCAAGTTTTTCAAAAATTAAAAGGAATATTATTAAACAAAGATGGACATGTAATGGAATAACCTTCCGCAAAATTACGATTTCAAAAGTTAACCATTGATCGAAATTCAAAATTTTTCAAAAACTCAATTTTATGAATCCCGCTCTGATATCACTTAAAATTTTGACAGGGATGTTAAGCCCTTATGAACTATCCCAAGGATAACCAAGAGGGGGGGTGAATTGGTATTTAAAAAATTCTTTAATCAAAACATAAACTCAAACCAAAGTTCACCACAAAGAAATCAAACTGTGGAAATTAAATGCAGAAGCAATAAGAAAGAACACAGAGATTTATAGTGGTTTGGTCAACTAAACCTATATCCACTCTTCGGAGGTGCCCTCCGAATATTACACTAAACTCATTTTGCTCCCACAGCAAGGTGGAGAAGTCTATATAAACCTCCTTTTCACCAACCCCGATGAGGCAGAGAACCCAACTCCTTTTGCTTCCTCCTGAAGTAGAAAGAGAATCTAAACTCCTTTTGCTTCTCCTAAAGCAGGCAGAGAACCTTGATCAGTTACTGAAGTAGACCTCTCTAGAACCCCCATGGAACTAGGGAAGATGACTAAAAAAGATGACGACAGGTCATTTCTTAGAGTAACCTTTGTGAAACCCCTTACAAACTCCCCCTCATAAGATCCTCTCTCTCTCCCTTGCTCTCCCTCTTCTATTGGCTCTCTCAGGCCAGAACAACAGCAAAAGATGATCTCTTGGATAGAATAAGAGGTCTTAAATAGAAGAGCTTTGGATTAGCTCTTAATTGTAATAAATAGACTTTATCATCCATGATGATATTAATATTATCCTGTAAGATGATAGGATATGGGATGATCATAAGGTTTTTGTTTACACCGTCTAGGATGATAGGATATCATCCTATATAATTAGTACAAGTCATTGACTACAGTTCAGAACATCCCCCTAAATGGATGTTTTAATGATGGAAAAATAACCTGATCGTCCAGACCAATCTTGCAATCATCTAGGACGATTAATTCAATTCAGTGCATATCATTCAGAGCATCGCCCTGAATAGAAGCTAGCTGATGTTTGATAGTCCAGGAATAACTAAGGTTTTTGAACTGATCATCCCAGCCGATCTCGTAATCATCCAGGATGATATAATCGAGAAATCAAACCTTAATTACTTTCTTTAATTAGTAGATTAATTTAGGGATAATTGTATTGCATCATTTAGGATGATGTCCAAAAATAAAAGCTACCTAAATAGATCTGGCGGCTGATTCTTTCTGATTTGAGCCTATCAACCTGGCCAATACAAAATCGTCCAGGATAATGTGCTTGATGATGGATGCCTTAACTAGGATGCCCTAATTAGAGTTTCTATTTTTAATGAATTGTCCAGGCTAATTTTTGGATCATCTTGGACGATGTGAGCAAAAAAACCTTTAAAAATAGTCAAAAAGTTTCCCCCAAGTGTGTGTGTGTGCAATGTTACTTAGCATCAGGAACCACATCATTTACAATTGACTCAAGAAAAGGTAAAAGATTACAAACTAACTCAGATCTAGTCTACCCAATCTTGAGCTGGTTTAAATTACAATTTGACCTTGTGGACCTGAAATGTTAGTAGACAAGACAGTCATAGAGAAATAGAAGTGTTTGCTATCATTAAAATTCTATTCGCTGAAATCAGATTCACAACAAATCTAATATATCCTTCGTAACTCAATTCTTTCGAAAGCTAGTGATCGTATTCATATCACTCCACTTCTTTTGATCACCACTTTTTACATCATGGCCCACCGTGAATTCAATGCGACTGACTTGATTTATCATGAATTCAATGTGATTGATTTTATTTTTCACTATATAAAGCACCTCACAAGTATTAGTGATCCAGAACATAGGAGGAAGCCTAACCTTGCACTCGGACAATTTATAGCTTATGTTAGGTAATCCAAATTCAACCTTCAATATACTACTCTACTAAAATTTTAGCTTGCCTTCTGCACCAACAACTCTTTCCATATTCTTCATAGTACTCATCTCCACCTAGAGCGAGAGGAGCTAAGGAGGAGGTGGCTCCTGTACCCATTCTTGCACCTACTCCGCTCTGCCAGTACTCACAGCTGGATCAGTTAGTTGAGTGGTTCGACCAATGGGAGACAGAGTTCAAGTCCTATATTGCTACACATAAGCAGTAATATGTGGAGGATGTTGCTTGCTTTGACTCATACATAGCTCATTAACAATGCCAGCACGACCAGGACATGGCCTGGTTTGGGGAGTAGTTTATTACTCTTTCTAGCTTTTTTAACCACCACCACCACCTAATTCGGGTGATTAGGGGCCGCCCTACCTGTTGTTTGTTTTATTTTATTATTTTTTCTATAATGTACTTTGTCCTTTTTAGTAGTTTTTATTTCTATTTGTGTTTTGTTCCCTCCTCCTTTTTAGTAGTTTCTTTTTTTAGTTGTACTATTTTAAACTGCTTAGTTGTATTATGTACTGTGTTTATTTTTAGTAAAATTTGAACTTCTTGATTCACACTATTTTTATTGAACTCTTTAATTATTTTTATTTGTCATCATCAAAAAGGGTGAGATTATTGTGAATCTAATTTCAGGAAATATAATTTTGATGATAGCAAACATTTTTGTTACTTATGTTTCTCTACGATGTCATTGCCTACTAACAACTCAGATCTACAAGGTCGAGTGCAAATCAAGCCAGCTCAGGATTAGGTAGCTAGGGGTGAGTCAGTTTGTGAGGGCTTTTTACCTTTCCTTAGTCAATTTTAATATTGTGGATCTTGATACTAAGTAAGATTGCACACACACACTTGGTGGAAAAAGTTCTATCTATTTAATTAGTATTTTTTTATTTTGATCACATTATCCGGGACGATCTAAAAATCATATTGGATTATTAGTTAAAAATAAAAATCCTAATTAGGGCATCCTGGCTAAGGTAGCTACAATTAAGTGAATCATCTTGGACGATAGTTGCATCATCCGGGATGATGAGCTCAAATAAGAAAGAATCAACTGCCAGATCTACTTAGGTAGGTTTTAATTTTAAAACATCATCCAGGATATTATTCTGGACGATGCAGTTCAATTATGAAAGTTCGTTAGGGATATTAAGCCCTTATGAACTGGCCCAAGGCTAATAAAGAGAGAGGTGAATTAGATAACTTTAAAACCAAAGATAAAACTCAAACCAAAATCACCACAAAGAAAACCAAATGCGGAAATTAAATGCGGAAGCAAATAATAAAAAAGAACACACCGGATTTATAGTGGTTTGGTCAAATCTTGACCTACGTCCACTCCTTGGAGGCACCCTCCAAGTATTGCACTAAATAAGTGTCTCTCCTTTAGCCCCCACATCTAGGCGGAGAAGCCCTTACAAAATCACTTCCACCTTCCCCGGTACTGCGGAGTCACCGGCTCCTTTGACACCAAAGTGAACTTCTTCTTTGGTGAACTTCCCTCGAGACAAGCCTTGAATCCGACGGTATTAAGATGCAAGCCTGCCGGAGCAACCGTATGGAATACTCTCCACACTCCCTTGAGTCCCCCCTCACAGACTCAAGAAAGGCATAATTGAGTTAGATTGTCCTGGACGATAGGAATATAAATATTGTCCCGGACGATGTTACCAAAAATAGAAATCCTTAGGGAACAATAGAACAACTTTCAAGTTTACAAATCATCTGGTGCCACACTAAATACAACAGACTCAAGAAAGGAATAAGAGTACAAACTGACTCAGACCTAGTCTACCCAATCTTGAGCTGGTTCCAAATTGCAGTCTGATCGTGTGGACCTGAAAAGTAAGTACATAAGGCAGTCGTAGAGAAATAAGAATGTTTGCTATCATCAAAATCATAAACCATTGATCCGCAACAATCTCCCCCTTTTTTAAGATGGCAAACAATTCAATTTGAATTTTTTTTAAAAAAAGCAATTTCTCCTAATCTCCCCCTCACTAGAATAAACCTTTTTTTAAAAATAGGGGAGATAAAAAATATTTTTGTTATTTTTAATTTTTTTAAAAGAAAAAAAGGATACAAATTCAACATTACGTTCTCCCCCTTTTGACATTATCAAAAAGAGAGGAGGCACAAAAAAATTAAAAAAATAAAAAATATATTCCCTGATCTAGTGAAAAAGCAAATATTCATAAAATAAGAAAATTATCTCTTAGTTTTAATCAAAAAAAAACTTAGTAGAATTGGATTGACAATGCATAGCCTAGAAAAGGTTAGAAATTCAGAATTTGATAATCCAAACTCAAGTTCTTTTTAAAAAAGGTTAAAAACTTTTTAATTCAATATCAAAATCAAGGAATAAATTAGAGAAAGAAACAATCATTTTTTAAAAACTTCTTCCATAAAATATATCTAATAGAAGATCAATGCACGAATTGTTTAATCATGAATCAAGATTTTCAAACTCAAGTATCGAAAGTATCAAGGGTTTTCTTAAGCTTTTAAGAAGTAAAAGAATTGTAAGCATTAAATTTGTTGGCTCATTTTATGCCTCTTGACAATTGGTTGGCGCACTGCGCATCTTATGATACGCTTTGTGTATTCTATTTTTTTTAATTTGGCGTCTTTGCGCATCTTTTATTTTTAGCATAATTGGCCAATTTTTTTGAATATGCTACTTTTCTGAAATCTTAAAAACCAAAAGTAAACCCATACTATTGACAAAAACAAAATTCTTGATTAAGAAAATTATGATGTAGATTCAGCACCTTGCAAAAGATTCCTATGCGATAAATAAAATGTAGGGAGATAAAAAAATTGTTTCAAAAATCAATTTAAAAGATGAAAAAGATTTTAAATCAAAAGTAGAATAACCACTTTTAGGAAACAGAGATTGAGAGTCAAACACATGAGTTTCCTTCCTTTGACTGTTTTTAGAGAAGTCAATCGCAACTTACCAAAGAGTTCAAGAAAAAAATAGGAAGTAGATTTTTCAATTTTTAGAAAAGTGAATGTGTGTGTTGATAAAAAAAAACTTTCATGAAAACAAATTTCAAAGAATAAACAAAACAAAAACACAAAATAAAAATGAAAAACATAAAAATAAAAACACAACACAAAAACACGAAAGGCTTTTAACTATTATCTCTCTCCTGGTCCGATGCTTCAGAAACCAGATCTGCCCATGAGATTTTTTCCCTTTCATTATTTCCCCAGTTTAAATTTTGCTTTGCCTTACCCCATCTTTCGTAGGAAAAATTTTTAAATTAGAGCGCTGATTTTTCATTTGTCTAGGCTTCCTACATCGAAAGCAAATAACGCCAGAAGGAATATGAAGATCCTTACCATTTTTACATTTTTTCCACTTTTGCTTATTCTTTGGTGAGCTTTGTGATTTACTTGACAAGTCATTACATTCGTCACCAACTAAGCTATCTCTTTCTGTATCTTTCAGCTTTTTAAACAATCATTTCACCTGCATCTAAAGTTCTTTGACCCAAACCATGCTCCATAGGCATGACTGAGCAATTAAATTATCAATATAATATTCATTCAAAATTCTTTTGATTCACAAATAGCAAACTACTTTAGCATTGAACTTATCCAGTAGACAACCGAAAGAATTTTGTTATCTTTTTCAAAATTGAAAATTCTTTTCCTTAAGGCATGCACATGATGTTACAATTTGAATTAAACCTAGTGACATGTCTAAGATCGTCTCATAAGGTTTCATGGAAAAAGAGTTCAAAATCATGCATTAAAAATTCAACTTGATTGCTTGATTTCACTAGTGCCTTCATTATATGGTGTAGATTTATCCCAAACTTCCTTACCAGTAGTGCATGAGATACTAACAGTAAAATCATCATAATTTAAATCACAGAAAAAAGCAATTAAAGAATTTGCATTCAATTGAGCATTTACTTGTTCTTCCCTATCCATGATTAAAAGGAATATCAGATTTTAACTCCTTTTAACAATACGTGACGAATTGAATGAATAACCAGTTAAAATCATATGCCACATACAAAAATCCAATCAATTGCAAGAAAGTAGTCATGCGAATCATCCAAAAATCAAATGTAATATTTTCAAACAAAGTGGTCTGGTGATTGAAAAATCTTGCCGCAAATATTATGATTACCAAAATTAACCATGGATTAAAATTCAAAAGCTTTTAAAAACTAGATTTATGAATACGGCTCTGATACCACTTGAAAGTTCGTTAGAGATGTTAAGCCCTTATGAACTGGCCCAAGGCTAACAAAGAGATAGGTGAATTGGATAACTTTAAAACCAAAGATAAAACTCAAACCAAAAATCACCACAAGAAAATCAAATGCGAAATTAAATTGCTGAAGCAAATAATAAGAAAAGAACACACTGAATTTATAGTGGTTCGGTCAAATCTTGACTTACATCACTCCTTGGAGGGAATCCTCCAAGTATTTGCCACTAAAACAAGTGTCTCTCCTTTAGCCCCCACAGCTAGGTGGAGAAGCCCTTACAAAATCACTTCCACCTTCCCCGGTGCGGTGGAGTCACCGGATCCTTTGACACCAAAGTGAACTTCTTCTTTGGTGAACTTACCTTGAGACAAGTCTTAAATTTGATGGTATTAAGATGCAAGCCTACCGAAGCAACCGTGTGGAATCCCCTCCACACTCCCTTGAGTTCCCCCTCACAGGATCTTCTCCCACTCAGACTTCACCCGTTCCTCACTCCCTTTCAAGCTCTCTCTTCAAGTCTCCCCCACAAGAATGAAGCTACAATGGCTGTCAAAGACACTTACAAAAGTGCCTTGACAAAGCTTAAATAAAAAAGATCAAAACAAGCTCATTAATATAAGTTGCCGACATTATCGTCCAGGATGATAGTTATATCGTCCTAGCAGATCAGTACAAATTCAGCTCATCAGCCCGGGATGATTTGGGATGATCAGAAGAAAATTGGTTACATCATCCTGGCCGATATCATGATCATCCAGGCCGATTAGTTTAAAACTGATTTCAATCATCCAGAGCATCGCCCTGAATTTGAGCTGTCCGATGTAAATCGTCCAAGACATCATCCCGGCCGATGCTATGATCGTCCCGGACGATGTGATCGTATCAATCAACCATTAATACTTTCCAAAGATACCAGATCAATTTTGGCATAATTGAGTTAGATCGTCCTAGACCATAGGAATATCGTCCTAGCCGATTTCCTGTAACAAAGAATACCTAAACTTATTATGGCAGCTGATTCTTTCTGAATTGAGACTATCGTCCTGGCCGATACATGTATCGTCCAGGCTGATCAGCTAATGACGGCTACCTTAATGAGGATGCTCTAATTAGGGTTTTTTTTGGACAGATCGTCCAGAATAATATAAATATCGTCCTGGACGATGTTACAAAAAATAGAAATCCTTAGGGAACAACAAAAAAACTTCCAAGTTCACAAATCTTTTGGTACCACACCAAATACAACAGACTCAAGAAAGGAAAAAGAGTACAAACTGATTCAGACCTAGTCTACCCAATCTTGAGCTGGTTCCAAATTGCAGTCTGATCGTGTGGACCTGAAATGTCAGTACATAAGATAGTCGTAGAGAAATAAAAATGTTTTTTATCATCAAAATCATAAACCATTGATCTGTAACAAATTATGCCTAAATTAATCTATTAATTAAGGAAAGAAATTAAGGTTTGATTGCTCAATCATATCATTCGATATAATCAGTTAAATAAAGCTTAGTTTCATCCTAGACTACTAGGGCGATATTATAGACAATGTGTATTATTTTGCACTACTCATATAGGACACTACAAATTATCCTGGATGATCAGTTATATTTCCATCATACAAATATGCAATCAGGGTGATGCTTTGGACGATATTTAATATATTGAACTAATCATCCAGGCCAATTGTTAAATTATTCGGGCTGATCAATTTTGTTTTCCATCTTCCAGACATACAAACAGGGTGATGTCCTGGACGATACTAAATGATTTTGAACTAATCGTACAACATAATGTTTTATCATCCTGAACGATCAGAATAAATAAGACCTTTGATTGTCCAAACTCCCCTAGATCGTCTTGGCTGATTAAGCTGAATTTGTACTAATCGTACGTGATGATCCTTCAATAATCATGGACGATAATGTCAGTTTGTTGCAATTAAGAGTAAATATGAAGCTCTTCTACTTAAGATCTCTTTTTTACCCAAGAGTGCATCTTTTGCTTCTGTCCTGACCTAAGAAGAGCCAAGAGGAGAGGGAGATTAAGGGAGAGAAAGAGAGGATCTTGTGAGGGGGAGTTTATAAGGGGTTTCACAAAGGTTGCTCCAAGCAAGGATTCAAATCATCTTCTCCAGTCGTCATCCCTAGTTCCTTGGAGATTTGAAAGAGGTCTACTTCAGCAACTGATCAAGGTTCTTTGCTTGCTTCTGGAGGAAACAAAAGGAGTTGGGTTCTCTTCCTTCTTCAGGAGGAAGTAAAAGGAGTTAGGTTCTTTTCCTGTTTCAGGAGGAAGCAAAAGGAGTTGGGTTCTATTCCTCACCGGTGTCAGTGGAAAGGAGGTTTATACAAGCTTCTCCTCCTTCCTGTGGGGGCAACAGGAGAGTCGTTGAGTTTAGTGAAATACCTGGAGGAGAGGCTCCAGGGAGTAGACGTAAGTCAAGTTGATCGAACTACTATAAATTTATGTATGTTATTTCTTACTATTTTTTCTCATTTAATTTCCACACTTCATTTTTCTTGTGGTGAATTTTGGGTTGTCTTAAGTTTGTGTTTTTTTTTTAGAAAAATTTTAAAACACCCAATTCACCTCCTCCTCCGCTACCCCCCAGCCCCCCTCCCCCCCCCCCCTCCCCCCCCCCCCCCCCCCCCCTCCCTCTTCGCATCTTGGTTAGCCTTGGACTAGTTCACAAGGGTAACATCCCTAATGAACTTTTAGGGTATGCTTATGAAATTACACTACTTAGCTGATGACTGGCTTGAGTGTATGCAATTTATGAATTCCTCGATTAAGCATTCAGGAATGCTTATAAAATTACACATATTTGAAGGCATAGACATTTACATTGTATTTTTCTTCACCGGTGATTTCCTTGTTTAAAAAAATTAATCTCAAGAAAACTAAGTTATACTATGTCAAATACACAATAAATTAATTAGTTTGTAAGTAAAATCATACTCTTCAGCTTCTTCTTTTTCCATTAGCTTTTCAGCCTTGCATTCGATATGCCTTTAGGCCTACGCTTTAGAGGATCTTTCACTTTTGCAATGCAACCCTATATAAACTTATAATTCTTTCTCCTCACATAAAGAATCAAATTGATATTTTAAAACATATCCTTCTTCATAGACAACATGTATTCTTAAGCCTCCTCATTCAATTGCGCTTGTGTGCTAATTTGGTATGTAAACCTAGTGATATGATTTCAGAATATAAATCCACTACTAGCTTCAAAATTATTTTGAGAAGAGTGATTCAACATTTGGTCTGAATATACATCTTATTAGGCTCTTGCTGACCATCATAGTGGTAGGTACTTTTCGGGGAGTTTCACAATATCCATCTGCCTCAAAACTCTCAAACTCCTCAAAATAATCACATTTGCTCAAACACTTATTGAAGAGGCCTTTGGCTTTGCTGTTGCTATTGAAGCGTGATACTTTTAATGGAGCCTTTTTATGAATATGCCGTTGGCACAGTTTATGGAGATTATTAGGTAATTTCAGACCTTTAGAGGTGATTCCAAGATGTTTGGACGTCATTTAAAAGAAAATTCCTAAAATATCCTGAATTGAGAAATTTTTAATAATTCACTAAATACCCTAACTATAAAAAATCATAACTAATTTCAAAAAAAAATCTAAATAAATTAAAATAAAAGGAATTCAACTCCAATTAAATTTTAGTATTTATTAAAAATACGAGCCCTCTAAAAATCAACTTAAATAAAGAAAGACAACTCATGGGTAAACCATAGTTCAATAAATAGGCCCAAAATTCTAACAATCATAAATTTATGTATAAAACTCCAAATCTAACAAACTTAAAGCCTAATTACATCCCAAAGAGTCTAATATTTAATAAAAATATTAAGACTCTAAAACTAAGTTGGATTCAAAAAGTCAACTTTGGACCCCTTTGATCTAGTGGATACAATAACCCCGGGCATTCTAAAATTCACTAACTCAACTTAAATTTTAGAGAATATATCCTAAGTATTAAAATTAACCAACCAACTAAATAAATCAAAATTGATCTTAATACACTAATATTTAAACTTTAATTAAATTTTTTATTTGACTTTCAACAAATCAAATCACAAATAACTTGAACTAATTATCAAACATAAGATATACCCAAGACCATATAGTTTACTACACACACATAGAACTATTTGTTAGGACACGACTTGTAGATTTATGTTAGGTCAATATTTTCTTTCTTTCTATTTATGTGATATGGAAATTTACATGTGGCATGTGTGCTTGTTATTTTAGCTTTCTATGATAATTATTGTGATAATGATTCTAATTATTGTACTATCTCTATGATGTGATGGGTGATAGATTACCTATAGGTTAGGTGAAATTTTGATGCTTATGATATTTTGTGTAGGTGGTCGTGCTCATACAATGCTAAAAAGTGGGCTAAAAATGAATAAATTATATATAATTACTACAAGTATTTCATCTGCTTAGCCCCTAAATAAATAAGAGTATGGCCAAGTATGGCTGGCTTGAGTACTTTTATTCTCATATATAATTGCTTGGGATATTTTATTATAACTATCTAGGATAACCTTGTAGAAGATTTTAGACTTTTTCTTTATATTCCTAATATAATATTATTCAAAGTATAGAGTTATGAAAATCTAAAAATAAGGCATTTTTTTTAATATAAGGGATCTAAAGAGAAAAGAAATCCCCTTACGGATAATTTCTTTTCATTTGGATATCCTTTTGGAGGATGTACTACAACGAAGTTTAATAAAGGAGACCAATAGAGGAGACAAAACATGAAGATCAAGATAAAAATGCCTTATTTTTAAGATTTACATCATTCTATAGGATTAGAATTTAGGTTGTTGTATGTGGAGCCTGACCACTATTACTTTTCTACAAATCCTGGATTGTATATTATATGGCACTTGTCATGAACTTTTGGATACTTTTTACTCTAGTTGATATTTTATTTTATTGATGTGTTTACTTTATTTGTGTAGTAGAAATACCATGCTTTTTATAGGTTTCTTTATTGCATGTGTTTATGTCTAATTTTGTTAGGCTCTTAGGGATAAAATTATTCTACTCGTAATAAAAATTTAAAATTTTAGAAATTAAATAACATAGAAAGATAATACTTTAGAAAATAAGTTGGAGGTCATCTAGGATCGCATGCATTTTAATACATTCTCCTCATTCCTAGTTTAGACACTTCCTTGCCTATGGGTAGAGTTAAGATAATTTAACCTATGAGGATGAGATGCTGAACATAGGGAAGTCTAATCTTCTAAAAAATTATTTTTGTAAGCCTTTTCAAAATTTCATGCATTTCTGATTTAAAAATTTTTTATTAGCATGCATTGTATTATAAATTAATTAAAAATTAAAATTTAATTATATTAGTCTTAGAAGCAAAATATCAATCATAGGTATAAGGTCACTTATGAATCTCTCAAGATGTCGGCCTTAATTTTCAAACACGCAACCACCCACCTATCTTTCATAAAGTATGGACAACATGAATTTTTATATGACTATGTGGTTAGCTGACTTTCCTTTACAATCAGAATATATAAGTCTAGAATGCATTAGCTATGACACGGGTGTTAGTATTATATGTAAAATACTAAATCCATTATAGATTTAGGGTTTAATGCTACTATTATCAATATCTCGTAGTATGCTTCATCAACGGGTAAGTCTTCTATCCTTCAAAGGCTATAAATCACACCTATCGGCATCACATAATTGACACCACCTTAATATTTATCTCTTATATGCTCAGAGTGTAGTGTTGTCTTTCTCCAATTTATTTTCCCTACCTTAGCCCTTATGGTTGATGATATGAGTCATGCATGTTGACCAAGGCAAGTTAAACCTTTCATTCCCTTTGAATATGAAGCTCTTATACTCCTCTCTATGTGTCAATCCCATTTGAAAGAATAATGTATAGTCCTTAATTGAGAGTCTTCTTAGGCCCTTGCTTAAGATGTAATTAATCACGGGGGCTTATGGTAATGGGAAATCGAATCTCATTTCAAATAAAACCCCCTCGAGCTGATGTGTCAGATAGAAAAAATCTCATGACTTTAATTAGGTTATACATATCGTTACTCATCAAGGTGTACAGGTGAAAGCTGTTATCCTTAATTGTTAATCATATGTATAATCTCATCCACCCTTCCATATACTCACTAAGCGGTGTCCTTTTGGAGGTGCACATCCCCAAACCCAATCTTTGCTCTTTTCACCTTTTAAATAAAGTTATACGCATCCCTCTTAGAGAATCCAATATTTTTGACACCTCCAACTTTATAGCAAGGAAGAAAAATGCATCAACGGTTCTTATATCAGCTTCTGTAATTTATTTAAGAACTGAAGCTTTCTCATCGCACACATTCCTGCATGATCTAACTAGATGTCACTCTTCTTCCTTAGGAAAATCATGATTGTGGTTTTTTAAAAAAAAAATTCACATTCCAATATCCAACTTCATTCCCTTTAAACTAAATCCTAACTTGACAACTAGTTTAGGTGTCTAATTTTTGATATTCTATTTGGATATTAAGATCAGTCATCTTCTTAAAACTAATTTTTAAACATATAAAGTCCCTCAGATTTATTTTTTTAGAATTTGTCCAGTAACTAAAATGTTACAAACACTAAAATCAAGACTATGGGCATAATTACAGTAAGCCTAGTATGATTCTTTCTGATTAACATAAACTTTCTGATAAATAAGTGATAAATATGTAATGAATGCACTGTAATTAAGCAGTAAAATGCAAAATAATACACAATAAATGCATAAAAATTAATGATAAAAATGTAGAAAATGCGTAAAAAATATGCAACAAATGTGCAAAATATTTTACAAAGTCCTTAAGGTACCTCCAGCTCACTACTACTTGATATAAATAAAAAATAAATCAAGAATTAAAACCTATGAGCCAATGGTCCCTCCTTCTAAAGACAATTACAAGTTAACTTTAGGTACATTATTATTAAGAGAACCCATCTTTGATAAATGAACCCTTTATTGCTTGTTCGCAATTTTCTTCTTCCTTGCATGTAATGGAATGCAGTGTGTAATTTTTGGAGAAAATGTCAACTGCGCATTGCATGCCGCCTCTTCATGGTAATTCCTGTGCTGAAGGTTTAGGCACTTAGTTTTGCTAAACCATCAGCACTGGAATTCCATGAAGAGGCGGCAATGCTTCTTCACCGGATAGTGAAGATTCGTTGAATAGTTATAAATATCTAGCAAAAGCGGAGTTGAAGTTTTTGTACAAACCACACACTGCATTCCATTATAAAGCAATGGAAGAAATAAACTTCAAACAAGCTTATATAGAGAAGATGGTCAAACCAGTAATAGAGAGTAATAAATTAGGTCAAAACAATAATAAAGGGCAATCAATATTGAGAGATGAGCCAAACGGCCACCTCAACCAACTCAACCAAAAGCATGGTAAACAAAAGTAGAGGTACAGGTAATAATATAATGACAACAATAATGATGGTTAAACATGCAATAAAGTACTATCCTTATTATACGATGCCTTAAACAAAAATTATACTAATATGGAAGGAGACAAACTTTACCGATAAACTGAACTTTCCTTCCAGTTGCACTAGTCTTAACTGTTCTGCTTCTTGGGAGCTGAAATTACGAGATGCACCAAGAGGGGGGGGGGGTGAATTGGAAAACTTGTTGCAATAAAAAATTCTAAATATGAGATCTAATAATAATTTTTTGTGATTTTTTAAAAATTTAAACAAGAAAATTAAATTATGCAGAAGCAAGTTCTTGAAATACAATTTGCAACAATGAATTTTTACAACAATTTTCACAATGCAATTTAAAAGTAAATAAATTGTAAGCGTAAATAAAAAATAGTAAAGGAAAAAACACATCGGAGATTTTATAGTGGTTTGGTCACATGACCTATGTCCACTCCTTGGAGTCCTCCACTCCAGGAAGAATTCACTACTAAATAATAGTTCTCCTTTTGCCCCCATAGTAAGGTGGAGAAGCCCTTACAAACCTCACTTTCACCAACCCGGCGTGGCTGAGTGCCAAGCGCTTTGTCACCCTCCTGGAGACGGCAGCATACCTTCTCATTTTTCTCCCTCCTTGAGAAGGCAGAGTACCTTAGAGGAATCGGATGTAGAAGAGTCTCCCCATCAAAGAGCCTTCCACAAGATTTTCTCGGGCCACAGGAGGAGCAAAGTACAGTAAGCTTGGAGAAACCGTGTGATCTCCCTCATAATCCTTCTCCCTCACTAAACCCACCTTCTCCTTCTTGTCACAAACCCTAAAAACTTATCAAGAGCTCTCTCCCAAGGAATCCCTCTCTAATCACGTTCCTGTCTCTCAGTCAGCCCCCAAAAAATAGAAGTTTTTTTATATTTAAAATATGCTCCAAGAAATCCTAAAATTTTCAAATTAGCCATTAGGATCGTACAGTACGATACAATATCATACAATATGATTAGTACAAAATGGACATCATCCTGGTATGAAGTTTTATGAACATACAAAAAGTTTTGAATATAATCGTACAGTATAATATAAATCCATACAATATGATATATAAAATCCTTTTGTTTGTACAGTACAATTCCTGGGATGATGAAACTTGTCTCTATACATCGTAGTATATGAACTACTTCATATAGTACGACTAGTCAAAATTAAGGGATCGTCCAGTACAAAAAACAAGGACGATCGAAAATAGCCTCGGTTGATCGTACAGTATGAACTATGTCGTACAGTATGATAACCAATTAGAAATTAATCCTTAATTTATGCACTAATCTCGGGGTTAAATTAAGTAAGTATTCAAAAATAGGTCGTATAGTACGAATGGGATCATACCGTATGAAGTGTTATTAAATTTACTTAAATTAATATGGCGGCTAGGGTTTTTAATTAGTAACACATCGTACAATACAATTATAATTGTATAGTATGATTTGTTCACATAAAGTCATTTCAGCCAGATCAGATTGTACAGTATGATATAAACTCGTACAGTACGATCAACAGAAAAAAAAAATTTCTTTATTTTAAAAATCCTCTCACCCTTTGTGTATGCATGATTTCCTAGTCTTGCATAAAATTTGTGGCCAGACTCAAGAAATCAAAAATTGATAATAAATGAATAAATTATAATGTTATGAACTCCAACTCCTAATCTACCAAATCTTGAGTCTTCTTGTTGTCCTGAGTAACTTGTGATATTCCTTTAATGTTAGTACTCACAGA
This sequence comes from Dendrobium catenatum, assembly GCF_001605985.2. Taxonomy (NCBI): domain Eukaryota; kingdom Viridiplantae; phylum Streptophyta; class Magnoliopsida; order Asparagales; family Orchidaceae; genus Dendrobium; species Dendrobium catenatum. The sequence goes on from NW_021320182.1 coordinate 844,819, forward strand.
CAAGAGTAAGAATTAAAAGTATTTAATGAATAGTAATTCAAACGGCATTATTTGTAATCATCAAAATCTAAGACTAGGGGTCATGGATTACAACAATCTCCCCCTTTTTATGATGTCAAATAATATTTGTTATAAGAAAATTTGCAAGGCATTTTTTAAAAAAATTAATTAAAATATCACAAACTAAATAGGAAAAGAAAAATGCATTATATTGAACTTAAACATAAGTAAACATAAGCAAAAAAAAGGAAACATAAGTAGGACATACTGACTACAACAAACTTCTCCCCCTTTTGACATCACCAAAAATAGGAGTCACAAACAACACTAAGAAAAAGTAGCACAAAATAAATATACTTCAGAAAGGAGGATCCTGATCACTTGGAGGTGGAGGTGGTTGTGGTTGGAAATATTGGTGGATTGACTCGAATTCATGATCAATCGAAGTGAAGCATTCCATAAACCACCATATGTCTTCCTCTTGTTGTTGATGTTATTCTTGTATGTGAGTGTCAAGACGACTTTGGAGTTGGTCGAATCATTCGACCAAGTCATCGTGAGGGTAGGTTGGTGCAGGTCCTCAGGGTTGTGCACGCCGTCTTTGTGGAATAGGAACAGCTTCTCCTTCTTTTTTATCAAAGTCTTGTTCTTCAGGCTCTTGTCCCCTATGAAATAGAATATAAAAAGATGCATCCGTATAGAAGATTGGTAGATTATCAGGTTCATCAGGATAGGTTAATTGGTATTTGTTTTAAAGGATGTAACATATAAGGTGGCCAATGGCTAGATTTTATTTTCTACTGGTGGTAGGGAGGCGAACGAAGTTCATCTTTCAGATATAATCAATAATTAAATCCGCCTCATCAAATTTTGTGTTTGACATTAGAAGGTAGGTAACGATTCATGAGAGTGGGGTCATGCGGATTCGATCGCGTGCTTTGGGTATGATTGGAGTGCGAAGGACGTGCTGAATAATTTGGGCATTTCGGGTTAAGGATTGAACAAGAGGCTGGTGTAGATAGAAAGCTACATTCTTAAGGACTAGATTCACAGCACTCCATTGAAATCATTTGAGAAGAAGGAATGAGCTCTAGGGGCTTCAACATATAGCCCGATGTATTTAGCGATGTCAGCCTTAGTGATTTCTATGCGTTGTCGGCAGATAAAAGAGTGGAAGTTTAGGGTGTCGACAGTGTAGGTTAGGTTCGCTAGGAATTCAAATAAGAGTTCTAAATTATACGTGAAGGCCAGTGTAAGGAGGAATTGGAAAGTGGTGGATGCGTAGAGGTTCATTACCTCAAAGTTTAAAGCAGCTTGATTCAGCATCCGAGAGGGTGTAATTTTATAGGCTTTGTATTTACAATAGACCTCTTTATTTCTAGGAGTCAGAAAATAGTCGTTGGGATGGTGAGAGGAAGATGAGCTTCCAACGATGAGACGATCGCGCTTGCTAGAGCTGGACATTTCATGAAAAAGGGTGAGACTAAGTGAGGTAAAGGAGGAATGAAAAAAAAGAAGCTTCAGATTCATTTATAGAAATTTGGTGGTATCGTATAGTACGATCTATGATCATATAGTACAATGGGTAATAATGCCATCTGAATGAATAGTTTGAAAAAGATGGTCAAACCATCCAGTATGATATGCATCGTATAGTACAAACATAAGGATTTCAATCATTCTGAGGGTCGTCGGTACGACCTTTGATGAAAGGTATTGTATCGTACAAACAGGTGTTCGTATAGTACGAACAGCCATTATATTATACTGAATAGCTTTAAGTCATCCTCATCCATTTCACTGATGTGGATCGTACAGTATGAAGAGGAGGTATCATACAGTACGATGAGTCATAAATGTCATACCAAATGGAGTAAAGTTGTCCCAATCCGTTGCTGATGTGGATCATATGGTACGAAGAGGAGGTATCGTATAGTACGATGTGCAATAATGACATACTAAACGGATTGAATGACCAAACACCTATATCGTACAATACGATGGTAATCATACGGTACGATCAACAGAGATGAAATTTGAGTCTGTTTGTGATTTGTGTAGTTTTGATATATCATACAATATGATAGTGGATCGTATAATACGATAAAGAAAATATCAATTTTCTAATTTTATGCAGTGAGTGTGTGATGATCAGGAATAGCCTTAGAATAAACTTTTTTTTTTTTTTGAATTATGCATTAATGTTTTTGGTTTAGAAGTTATGAATTTTCAAATCTGGGGGGTTGCTCAACATAAACATCCTCCTTGATTGCCCCGTTCAAAAAACCACTCTATTCATCCATTTGATATTGTTTGAAACTTTTGAAGCAAGCAAAAGCTAAGAGCACCCTTATGACTTCTAGTCCAGCTACCAGGGCAAAGGTTTCTTCAAAGTCTATTACCTTAATTTAGTTGTACCCCTTAGCTACTAGTCTGACCTTATTTCTTATTATGGTTCCTGAGTCATTCACCTTATTTTTGAAAACTCATTTTATTCCAACTACACTCTATTCTTTAGGTATCTTGACTAACTCCCAAGCATTATTCCTAGTGAATTAGTTCAATTCTTCTTGCATTGCTAGGATTCAAAATTCATCTCCCAAAGCTTGATCTATACTCGTGAGTTCTATCATAGAGATGAAAGGTGAATGACTAACCTCCTTCCTAACTCTGTGCCTAATTCTCACACCTTCTAACGGGTCTCCTAAAATTAATTCCTTAAGATGACTAAAAGAGTATCTCCATTCTCTAAGCAAATCTTCCTGAGGTTCTCCCCTTTCTCCTATGGTCATAGTTTCTCCTCCTTGAATTGTCTCTACTTCATCTTCTTCAATTTTAGATTCAGAGAGCTTTTCTGATTCATCAAATACTATATGGGTGGACTCTTCTAGTACTAGGGTTCTCTTATTAAAGATTATATAAGCCTTATCTATAGATGAATAATCTAAGAAGACAACCTCATCAAACTTGAGATCAAATTTTCCTAAGGGAAGTTTGTCATTTATTAAGATAAAGCACTTGCAACCAAAGACATATAAGTGTGAAAATTTTGGTGTCCAACCCTTAAGGAGTTCATAAGGAGTTTTATTCAGCTTTGACCTAATGTTCATCCTATTTAGGATGTAACACACCGTGTTAACTGCTTCTGCCCAAAAAAATCTAGGAAGGGTGTACTCAGCTAACATTACCCTAGCAACTTCTACTAAGGCTCTATTCTTCTTTATGCTATTCCATTTTGCTGGGGTGTTCTAGGGGCTAAGAAATTATGCTCTATTCCTATCTCTTGACAGAATGATTCAAACTTTTCATTTTAAAATTCCCCACCATGATTACTATGGATTCTTGAGATTTCACTTCCTAATTTTCATTGAATCCAAGTGAAGAAAATCTTAAATTCCTCAAACGACTCATTCTTATGTGCTAGGAATCTTACCCAAGTGAATATAGTTAAGTTGTCTATAATCACAAATCCATAATTTTTCCCACCTAGGCTAGCTGTGCTAACAAGTTCAAATAAGTTCATGTGAAGGATTTCTAATGTCCTAGAGGTGATCACATCTTTGATTGAATGAAATGATGATTTGATTTGTTTTCCTAGTTGGCAGGCATGGTATAGATGATCCTTAGTGAATTCTAACTTAGGTACGCCTCTAAATAGGTTTTTCTAAGTGATGTTTCTAAGTGTTTTCATACTAGCATGGCATAGTCTCCTATGCCATAGCTACAAGTCATCTACTATTATTTTTAAGCAAAATGAATTTGAACTATTAATACAATCAAGATCTAACATGTAAATATTTTTCATTCATTTTCCTTCTAAAACAAGTTTATTATTTAAACTAATCAGACATTTGTAAGAAAAAAAAATTATGTAAAAACCTTTACCATATAATTGACTAATGCTTAGTAAGTTATGTTTTAAACCATCAACTAATAAAATATTTTTAATTAAAAAATTCTTAGCTTTGTCCTCGTTATGCATGTAGCTTGGGTTCCTCCTTATGCTTGCATGAAAGAAATATATGCATGTTATGCTGTGATAGATGCAGTTTAGGTCTCCATACTAGATATGTCCTACGGTGAATCGTGCAAGTGCGGGCTATATGACCTAGCATGGCATAAGAGAAGCACCTAACACCGGGAAATGGGTTCACTAACTTATGTGGGTGGTGATGCCTCTTCCTAAAGTTGTGTGATGCATGTAGTGATAGGGGTTTGCTAGATTGGGCTAATGTGGGGGATGTCTTCTCTTTTTCTAGTTTTTTTATTTTTTCTTTAAATGTGTTATTTTGATATGTCAAACTTGTAACTTCCCATTTCAATAGATGTTCATTGTGATCTAACTCCAAAGCAAGTTTGTCTAGTATATCAAAATCCTTTTTTAGTTCAATATGCATTGTTTTCAAGGATTCATATGCTTATGTTAACTCAATATGCTTTTTATATTTTACTGTATCATACTCATCAATATGGACATATGATCTCTATCTAAATCAATTTTTTTTAATTAAGTTAGCATGCTCAGTTTGTAAAGTACTAAAATCAATATTAAGACTAGCATGCATCTTTTTCAACTTCTTATATAAGTCATGAATTTTCTTAGAAATAAGCAGTAAATCTTCATATAAAAGTTAACATACCTCATCTTGATCTTATTAATTAAAATTATCGTTAGCCATTAGACACAAATTTGTTACCTCCTCTGATTCTTCTTCTGATGATTCTGAGGCAGAGTCGGCTCAAAATACTTTTTGTGTCTTCATCTTTCCCTTCTTATATTTAGCTTTGTCCTCACCTTTTTTCTTAGTTTGTGGACTCTTTAAGTTGGGGCTATAAGCTCGGAGGTAACCTTGTTTCCTGCACTCAAAGCAAATCGTGTCAGATTAAACTTTAGTAGTTCTTGTGCTTTTATATTTATTCCAGTTGTTATGATGATGCCTTTATTTTCTTTTCAAAAGTTCTTGAACAGTCGGTGTTAAGATAGTTGCTATTTGCATGTTTTAATTTTGCAACTTGGTATAGTTTATGATTTCCAAATATTATTGTCAAATGCTGTATGTTATCTCTCTAACAATTTTAGAATTGATTTATTATTTGCTCTGTGGTACTAAATTTCAGGGAATCAAACTCTCAAACACGATAGTCTTCAATCAAATTTCAGCAAAAAATACTTTTAATTTTTGAAGCTAAAATTATCATTTGAATTGAGAGGATTTATGATTTAATGGGAATTAAAAATTCATACACACACATCCAACACATATTAAGAGAATCTATAAAATTATACTGATCGTTTACGGGATCGATATCATTCTACGGACGATCAGACATTATCTCCTATTAAATCACAGTGAATGTGAATTAGACTTACTGCTAGAAAAGTTTTCTAAGTCCTTATTCGTCCGATACAAAATTAAATATTATCATTCAGGGCGAGTTGTTTTCTTTCTAAGAATTTCTACATATGAAAATAATTATCGTCAGGGACGATTTCTCTTCGTTCGAAAATTTCGTAACCATGTACGAAATTAATTATCTCAGGGACGATTATTCTTCTTTAAGATTTTCAGCTCTAAGACGTACATGCATTTTCTTCCAAGATATAACCGACTTAGTGACAGTTTTTTTATATTCTATTTCTACATTTTTTTGGAAACCCAACTTTTTAACCGTTTCTGTCACTCGCAAATTGTACGGCTTCGGTTTGCTAGCTTTAGATATCAGGCTGTACAAAATCATTTCTTCACGTATCTATACTATAAACCTACATGTTTATGGCTCTCGTTTCAAGCTTTTTAACAGTAATACGCGTCCAGGACCGATCCACATCGTACGGGTGACATCCACTGACGTACAGATTGAAAGTTTTTAGACGAGTTATTGGTACGTTTCTTGTCTGTATATTAGTTCCAATTAGATCTACTCACCCAATTCTTTTTTCCATTGATTCTTCGTTGTCCTATAGAGAAAAGATCATAGAGCGAGCAGTTATATGAGATCAACAGTGTTGATTCTCACACTGGAGCATGAAAGCTTGCACTTGTGTTTAAAGTAGAGATTCATCTACCTGTGAATTGGATATACTTTCACTCTTTTTCTCCTTCACGATTTCTGTGAGAAGATCTGTAGATTGATCCGCGTGTCTCTGCCGACACTTGCGAAGTCGTGTTAACAGCGAAGAGGTTTCCTGCTCACACGATAGGAGAGTGTGGAAAGGACGAAGGATTTCCTCGCCACCACTATGGTTGTATGTTAAATGTATGATGGCTACACTAATGAGCATTGAGTACGCGTTCTCTTCCCAACTATCGTAATGGAGTGTATAAAGGACACGTTCTTCTTACGCGCACCTGGTTGTAGGTGGTGAAAAGGGACGACGTATCTCGACCGTTAGTTTAAAATATATTGTTAGCTTCTCTCGCCTGTCCTTGTTGTGTGTGCAAAAGAGAGACATCTATTGTGTGATTAGTTGCGCTTAATACTCAATGAGGGCTCTCTGGCGGAGATGTTAGCGCTCTGTTAGATCCGAATTCCACTATAATTCTTGTGTCTTTTATTTATATATTTTATTTTGATTTGCTTTTAACTTTTATTTTAAAAACTCTTTATGTATGAAAAACTTTCTATAAAAATTTCCATTAAAAAATTTCATTCGGTATTTCAACAATATATCTTCAATATATGAGGTGTTAGTTTAAATAATACCCAATTCACCCTCCCCCTTGGTATGCTTTGTGATATATAATCTTAGTCTACACAACCTAATCACTAGATCTCATACTAATGGTAGCAGACTTTGTTTTCAAAATTCATAGTTTTAAACACTTTTGGTATTAACGTAGATGGCTTACATTCAGAGAATCAAAAACATCTGAGGTTACTCTATTACTAACCTCCACTGTTTTTTATAATAACCTTTTGGATTTTTTGGAATAACATTCATCATATGTCTACTTTCTTATTCTAGTCATCTTGATTATCGTTCATTTGTGGGATCCTAAGTCCAGAAAGCGTTATACAAAAACCAACTTTAGATTAGTTGATGGAGTAAGAGTAGGAAACACCTTTTGTAGTATTGACTATAGGAAAGAACGTGACTTAGCTCAACTAAATGCCAATTATTATTTAAATAGGCTTCTTTGGCCTTTTTAAAATCTAAATATACATTGCGTTTTCTGCAGTTGAACAATTATCTTTCTAAAAAATTTGAAGGACTAAAGTTGATAGCATCTTTTATAACTTCGAACTGAATAAGTTAGCTCAAGTTCAATCTAGGATTAGATTGTTTCGATAACATCTAATATGAACTATTTCTGACTGTACACTAAATTTGCACACTAAATTTGACTTCTTTTGCACTCTATCTTTGGTATGGAATTTAGATAATCTGATAATGATTTAATAAATTCTTCTTATTACTCTACTGCGTTCGATGCTAAAATAGACTATAATTACAGAGCTAATATCTAAAATTTCATTCATTGAAATCTTCTTGTCTTCACTATTGCTTAATAAATCAAGGAGTTAAGTCAAAGAATATGATTGATGTCAGGTACCCTTGAACGATTGTGATAAGGTTATCGATTGAATACCCAGGCTAATAAAGTTAGATAGTAGTCATGAGATTTATGAACACTCTACAACCTGAGATTGAAGATTGATTATTGGCATAATACTAGACATTCAGACTTTCTTAAAGAGGAACCAAGAGATGATCTGCCATGCAATGAAATTAGATGGTAAGTTTTAACAAAATGCATAGTTTTCTAATTGAAAGATTGTTTGAATAGAACACCAGATATCTATCAAGACTGATTGCCCAAAACTCAAGCCACCTCCTACAAGAGAAGTAGAGAGATTTAAACCAATTTGAAGAAAAGGGTAAGAAATATAAGTTTCAAAGCAGCTTTTTCTTGTTGCAGGACTCAGCTTCAGACTTTCATCTGAGACTGAAAAAGCAAGAAAGAATGTCACCCAATCTTTTTTGGATGGCAACGAAAGTTCTCGTTGATCAACTCGTCAGTCCAAGAAGTATGGTATTGACTAACCTATGATGAATTTTTGAAGTTTCTGAACACTATCTATGATGCAATAGTGAAAATGACATAATGTGGATGCTAGTGTACAGTATAGAATTGGAAGAGCTTTAGAAGGAACCATTGAATTCCTATAGGAAAGATCATTTTGACAGTTTAATAATGACAACCATTAAACTACTTCACGCCCTTTATTATATGATATTGAAAAGAATTTTCTGAGGAATTACTAACTAATCATCCTATTCTATCTGAAAGAGAATATTTAAGTATTTACACGATGTTACATCCTGAACCACAATGCAATTCAGAATCAATTTATACAAACTCGAATCTTGAAAGATATGAATTCATTTTTCAACATGAATAAAATAGAGTTCCTAGATTGATATATAAGATACCCCCAAACATGAAGATTTTTACAACTTAAACCTTCTAAATATTATCCTAAAATATATGGAATCCCTTAGAGATAAACAAATGAAGAAAACTTAGAAACTTTTCCTAATGTTAAATGTAATAATGTGGATTATTTTGGACATATAGCTCACACCTGTACTTGAAGATGAAATCTAATTTGTGTGGAACTAAGATGCATTAACCTAGATATATTCATACATGCATCGATTATAAATTCTAAATGTTGAACCCAACTTTTGGGTTCCCAAGTCTAACATTGATATTTTTGCAGGATTTTTCTCACCACAAACCTCGTGAGAGCATTATGGTTACCCTACAGTGGAGTGTTCAAAGCATATGACTGGAATATTGCTCAATTCAATAATGCTGGAAGTTGATGAAGCCAAGTTACACTTGGAATAATACACAAAGAAAGGTGGTGGATCATGTATATGGAAATTTGAAAAAAAAATTTATAGATAATGTTTATTGTTGAAGCTTAAAGAATAATTTTTTAAGTATAAGTCAGCTATGTATAAGGGCTATAATGTAAAATTTTACTACTAGCTGCATATTAAGCCTAAATGGAAAAATATTTTTAATAAAAAAAGAGTAAACAATGTTTACATGCTAGATTTAAATTGTATTCAATCTCCTACTGCTTTTTTTGAGAAACTATTTCTGATGAATCAGTGCTTTGCAGTAGGAGACTTTCATTCAGTATGAAAAAATCTTAGAAATTACCCCAAAAGAACTTAGTAGAGTTACCAAAATAGACCTTTACCAAGGATCACCATGTGGAAAAAAAGTGAAAAAAAATAAGTGGAAAAATGCATGTCAATAGGAAACCAAGTAAAGTCCTCTTTTAAGTCCAATTAAGATCTTAGACAGTAAATCATTAGGAAATTTTACATATGACTTTTGGACTTAGAACTGTAAAGTCTAGGGAAGGTATACGGGATTTGTATATGAATGATTATTCAAGATCACTTGGGTTAGATTTTTATTCATAGATTGAATCATTTAAAGAATTTAGAAAATTTTTCGACGCTGGATTCAAAAGAAATTTAGGGTTGAAATAATTTCTATACAAAGTGATCATGGAGGAGAATTTGAAAAGAAAATTTGAAAAAATTCTAAAGAAAAAAGGGATACATAATTTTCTGCAACCTAGACCCCTCAACAAAATGGAATAGTCGAAAAGGAAAAACTAAACATTATAGAAGCCGCCCGAGCCAATGTGGCAGAATACTCACTTTCGTAGATATTTTGCTGAGGCGGTTAGCACTGCTGTTATCTTCTGAATAGGGAAATGTAGATTTTGAATTAAATAAAACACACCCTATAAGTGCCAAAGGTAGAACACCTTAATTTGTCTCATTTGCATATTTTTGGTTGCAAGTGTTCATTCATAAATAATAAAAATTGCCTTAGGAAAATTTAATCCAAAATCAGATTTGAAGAATTTTGGATATTCAAGTGTTAGAAAATCTTAATAGTATTCAACAAAAGAACTTTGGTCATTGAAGAAACCCACCATTTGTATTGATAATTTGAAATTTGAAAAGCCAAATGTTATTGAAGATGAAGTTGAGGAAAACTCCAAAAGATATAAATAAAATTTGAAGAAAATGTGGAAGAGAATTTGAAAACAAGGAAAACCCTTTGCATAGAATTGGGATTTTTTAAAAACACCCAAGGAATTGATTAGTAGGTGAACCTAGTGAGGGTGTTAGAAACTAGGCGTGGAATTAAATAAGAATCAAACCATTCAAGCCTTTATTCAACTATATAACCCACTAAATATTGAATCAAGCACTTTCTGATGAGTTTTGGATATTGGCCATGCAAGAAATTTGAATCAATTTTTAAGAAATAAAGTTGGGAATTAACTTCAAGGCCAAAGATCAAAGTGTGTTGAAACAAGTGGTGTTCAAAAATAAATGAATGACTCGGAAGTAGTCATTAAAAATTAAGCTAGATAGTGCTAAGGTATAATCAAATTGAAGAATTATTTTGAGGACTTTGCCCCTATAGCTAGACTGAAGCAATAGGTTTTACACCTTGCCTGTTTTAAAGGATTTAATTGTTTCAAATGGATGTTCAAAGTGCCTTGTTAAATGGAGTAATTTAAAGAAGATGTTATTGTAGAAACAACCTCCTAGTTTGAAATTCTAAATACCCAAATCATTTTCAAGTTAAAAAAAGTATTATATGATTGAAACATTGCACCTTAGAGCTTGTATGAAGGTGAGCATCTTTCTACTTAAATCTTTTGAAAAAGGAAGTGTTGATACAACTCTTTTAAAGAAATTGGAAAGGATATACTTATTGTTTAAATTTATGTGGATGATATCGATTTTTGGATCTTCAAATAAAATCTTTGTGATGATATTTTCATAAAAACAATGAGTAGTGAATTGAATTGGATCTAATGGGAATTTAAATTATTCTAGGTTTTACCATTTAAAGCCAACTTGAAAGATACATTCTTAGTCAAACTAAATATGTAAGACACCTAACAAAAAATATGAAATTAACAAATGCTAAACCTATTAGTACCACAATGAGGTTCCTTGTTTAGTTGGATAAGGACCTTAGGGAAAATCTGTTGACAAGAGAAATTATAGAGGAATTATTGTCTTTAACGTTTAAATGACTGCTAGCCGACCAGATATATTTCAGTGTTTGCTTATCTGTGATTTTCAATCAGGATCCAAAAAAATCACATTTGACAGCAGTGAAAAAGGATATTAAAATACTTACTAGAACTCAGAACTTAGGAATTTGTATCATAAGTTACTCTAATAAAATTATTGGTTATTCAGATTCTGACTCTTGCAGGCTTTCAGAGTGGATAGGAAAAGCACTTTAGAACATGTCAATTCATTTGAAATTTAAGTCATGCGTCTAGTAGAAAACAAAAATTCAGTGCCCTATCTACTGCCAGAAGCAGAATACATTGCATTAGAATGTGTCAAATACTTTGGTTAAAATAACAGTAATTGATTTAGAAATAACTATAGCACTATTCCAATTATTATGATAATACTAGTACATTTACATTTTCCAAAAATCCTATTCAGGCATTGAAGAACCAAACACATGAACATAAGGCGATCATTCAGTAAGGATTCATGTATCCAAGGGAAGAAATGAACTATTCATTTTCAACTGAAAATCAACTTGTAACATTTTTACAAAAACCTATAGCCTTTAATACTTTCAGACATTAGAACAAGCTTGGTTGTAATTGATTTAAATGCTTAAATAAAAATGTTTTTGCAACATTGATGTTTCTGTTTTCATAGTTTATATTTTTATGATTTTGTTTTTGTGATTTTTATTTGTTTTTGAGTGATTTTATATTTTGAGTCTGTACATTTGTCTTTGTTTATTGTGTTTTAAATGTTCATTTAGTTTCTTTGATAAAGATACAAAAATTCAAAAATTTGTGTTAATCGTCCGGGATGAAATAGTTTTGTACGGGACGATGTGTGTAAAATGTCAATCTGCGTGATTTCAAACCGTCTAGAGAGCAGTTTTTAATGTAGTTCGTCTGTACGATCTGCACGATCGTCTGGGATGAATTTTTTTTCTCTCAAACGTCGGGACGATTGATTAGAGCAGTTGAAAGGATAAGACTATTTTTATTATGAACTTCGTCTGTACGAACCTGAACTTCGTCTGGACGAAAACATGGCGGTTCAACTTAGGGGAGGGTTTTAAAACATCCATTAAAACGATCACTAGTGCGATCATCTTGATGAAAATTAATCGTCTGTACGACCGGTCAAGTCAAAAGTCTGTACGAAAGGATGTATCGTAAGTTGTGTTGATTACGAAAAGCCGTTACATTTTGGACGAATTTGATCGTCTATACGAAACTTTTTTGTCTAGACGAACGATAATTTTCGTCCAGGACGAACATTTTTTATCCAGGACAAACGTATCATTTTTCTTAAATAATATGGCTTTCTAACTCAACAATCACATTTCCAAACATCTCTTTCAATCCCTTTCGATTTCTAGACAAACAATGGCCTCTTCTAGAAAGCGACAAAAGGTTTTAGCAAAGAAACCCCATAGGAATTCTTCCGAGAACTTTCTTTCAAAAGCAAATGAGGAATCCTTTCCTTGATTTGCCTCTGCAAAATTCACTCAATCTCGCATTCTGATCCAGAGTGAGATAAACTTCAAGGTAATGCATTTTTTTGCTTCCACTCAGTTTGAATTTATCCTAATTCTTATCCACCTCTACAACATATAGACCTTTCTTTACTTCCTAGCAAATATGAGTTTCAACTCCGACC
>NW_021320182.1:857666-951462 GCF_001605985.2 Dendrobium catenatum
CTGTCAAACCAGATTTTTGCTGAACAAGCTCCATCTCTTCTTTCCCACTACCTTTTTCTATCTTCAACTGAATAATAATTGATACCAAATCTGTACCAAACATATCAAACAATTTTGGTACATTCCAGGTGTCGTTGTGGATTAGTTCTTTGACATAAAGAGCTTCTTCTTCATGAGGTACCACAAATGTAGGCCAACGGTTGATGCTTTTATCTAGGTTCCAAGTATCTTTAAACACATCAACATCTTCACAATTAACCAATGTCCATCTAACAATTGGTTTAAGCATATTACAGCCTTTATTCAGTATTTTCCAAGAAGGTGAATAATTGATTCTGTTATTCCCCATTTTCAGTTTTTCACCATATTTTGCAGCAAATACTTCATGTAAAAGGGAATCCTTGTTTTTAAAATACCTCCAAGCCAATCTTGATCTTAATGCATTCTTCTTAGCAGCTCATGAAAATAATCCTCTTCCTCCTTTGTTTACAGGTTTACACATATCTTCCCAACTAACATAGTGTATACCCGAAGTTCCATCAGATTTTCTCCAAATGAAGTTCCTGCAGATTTTATCTAGATCATCCAGAATTTTTTTTGGAACCAGTGAATGAGTACCATAGTATGTTGGCAGAGCAAGCAGAATTGATTTTACAAGGGTGATTTTACCCTCAACTGAGAGAATTTTGCTTCCCCAAATGCTAAGCAGCTTCATAGTTTTATCTATGATGAATTGGAAGTCATCATATGAAAGTCTCCTTAATGCCATCTTTATTCCCAAGTAGTTGAATTCTTTGACAGTTTTGAAGTACATAATTTTTGCAATGCTTTTCTTCTTTCTTCTATAAACATGTTTTCCAAACAGCATGGAAGACTTGCTATTGTTCACCCGTTGGCCTGTCCAATTACAGAATTTATACAGAATCTTCTTCACCTTCTTAATTGCATTTTTATTGGCTTCAAAGAATATAACCACATCATCAGCAAATAATAAATGTGATATTTTAGGAGCATTGGTATTAATTTTAATACCACAAGTGCTTTGAGCAAAAGCATTAGAAAGAAGTTGTGCACAAAGAATAAAGATAGTAGGAGACAAAGGACATCCTTGTCTAAGACCACTCTTAGCTTGAATCCAACTAGAATATCTTCCATTGTTAATCAATGCAAATTCCGGATCTTTCACACAATTCATGGAAAGATTAGAAATTTTTGGAGGAAAATTAAAGTAGACCAATACATTTTTAAGAGCTTCCCAAGATATTGAATCATATGCTTGTTCCATGTCTATTTTGAATGAGACCATACCTTTAGCTGCTTTGGAGATTCTAAATTTGTGGAAGACTTCTTGAGCAATTAGCACATGATCGGATAATGATCTCCCATGAATGAAAGATGCTTGCTCTCTTGAAATTAGCTTAGGAATAACCTCACTAAGCCTATTCAAAAGGACCCTAGCTGCCACTTTGTATACCGAGTTACAAAGGCTAATGGGTCTATAATTTGAAGGTAAAAGTGGATTCGATACCTTAGGAATGAGAACAATGAGAGCCTTCTTCCAATCTTCATTTAAAATTCCATTGCTAAGAAAATGTTTAAGAGCATTCCAGAAATCTTCTTTTGTTGTATTCCAATAAGCCTTGATGAAGGAATAAGTAATTCCATCCTTGCCCGGTGAGATGTTGCCTCCAACCTGTTTCAGCACTCTTTCCACTTCTTCTACACAAAAATCTGCTTCCAGCTGCCTTCTATCCTCTTCATTCAATTGAGCATTGACCTCAGGCCATCCGTGGATGCTACAGTTCTTAGCTTCCCATTTTCTACAGAAAAATTTGAAAAAGGAGTCTTCAATCTGTTCTTGTTCTTCCACAACTTCACCATATTCATCTTTAATTTTAATAATTATGTTAGAATTCCTTTTTGCAATAGCATAGGCATGAAGAAACTTTGAGTTACTATCACCATCCACAAGCCACTTCACTTTGGCTGTTTGCTTCCACCAATCATTCAATCTAGCCAAAATGGAATTCACCTCATAAACCTTGTTTTTGAGATTCCAGTACTCCATCTCCGAAAGACTACCTTCCGTAGCTTCTTTGTTCTGGAGTTCCAAGATTTCCACCATAAGTTCCTCTTTATGCTTGTTAAGATCTTTATGTTTAGCCTTGCTCCAATAGAATAGAGATTTCAAAGATCTTTGAAATTTCTTGTTAAGCACTTGAGAGCTATCACCTCCATAGTTTCTGTTTTATTCCTTCTTCACCACTGCAAAAGATGCTTTGTAGGACACCCAACAATCTTCAAATTTGATATTCCTTTTGATTCTAGGAAACGAATCAAGAATATTTAAAATAATTGGACAATGGTCCGAGGCTACTCTAGCCAAATGCCTAGTAACCAATCTATGAGAGGAGCTTAAAGCTTTGGAGTTGACAAAGCATCTATCAAGTCTTTCAAGAATTCTAGCTCCACCACTTTTGTTATTGCACCAAGTGTATTTGGGTCCTATAAAACCCACCTCATGAAGATCATTCTTTATTAAGCAATTTTTCATGTCTTTTGGTCCTTGGGAGAAAAGAAATCTCCAACCACCAATTTTGTCTTCCTTAGCTAAGATACGATCGAAGTCTCCACCTATTGCCATAGGTATGTCTTTATCAGAATATTTATTCAACATTTCCCATAATTCCTTTCTTTTATGCACATCTATGCTGCCATACACTGATGCAATTCTCCATATACATTTATTTTGCACCTTCAAATCTCCAATGATCACTTGAGAAGAGTGGTCAATGACTGAAAATTCAGCAACTTTGTTCTTCCAAAGAATCACAATTCCACCGAACAATCCAGAAGATGGAATGTAAAAAAAATCCCATTCATCACCAATCAATAGATTAACATCAATTCTATTAATAGAATTTATTTTGGTTTCAAACAAACCCAAGAAATAAACATCATGAATTTTGATAAATTATTTAATATATAGAGAAGCATTCTTCTTCCTTTCTCCTCTACAATTCCAAAAATCAATGGAATACATTAAAAGGGATTAGGGGGATTCCTCCCCAAGTTAATTTTCCCTTCAAGCTCCAATCTCTTAGTCCTGGAAGATGAATTTATAGGTCCCAAGTTTCTCAGCTGCTTAGAAAGCTTCTTCTTTATTGAGTGGGATAGTTCTTCCTTTCCTACGCTTTTAATTTTCAAAGAATTTTCATTCCCCATGACAACCGATTCTGTACATCTCTGGATTTCATCCTCTGTTGCAACTTCATCATTGATACCAGTATTGATTGCTTTTCCATCTATTTCTTTTTCAGAAACAATCTCTCCTTCTTCTACAAGAGCATTTAGAGCTCTGAAGCTGTTATCATCATTAATGCCATGAGAATTTCTGGTTAATTGAACTTCTGAATTTACTTGAACAATATTGTCTTCCTCTCTAATGAAAGTTTGTTGCTTCTCTGTTTCTAGATTCACAACATTAGCTTTCACCAAATTTTCTCCTTCTTTCAAATTGATCTTCTTCACTGGAACATAAGTTTTCTTGTGTTCCTGCCTTTGGGGTTGCTTCCTTGGATAGTTGCCAAAAGGTTTCTTCTTTCCATATTCCACTAACAACCACGGACCATATTCTTCTTTGTCTTCCCCTTCCACCGTTTCACAAGGCTAATTGTTACCAACCAATCCAGTTGATATTACCTGATTAACCTGATTAACCTTTTCTGGCAGAGCATTCTTCATTTTGTTCTCCTTGATATAATTGGTACAATTATCTTTGCTATGACAGATCTTCCCGCATCCATAGCATAAGCTTGGGATCTTTTCATATTCTATCTTTTGATAGAACTTGTCATTCGCTCCCTCTACCCAAACACCTGTAGGAAGTTTAGCATCTAGTTCAATTTGAACACATATTCTTCCAAATTCTCTTCTTGACCATTGAAACATGTTTCCATCGATCAAGTAAGGCTTGCCTACCATAGATGCTATACGGCAAATGTTGAATTCATCCCAACAATGTAATGGTAGATTTGGAAGTCTTATCCAAATAGGAGTTGTAAGTCCTTTAAGAGAATTTGGATTGAAGCTTTGAATCCACCTATCGATCCCAACAATGTTGCCATTTACAAACCAAGGCCCATTGGTTAATACTACTTCCACATGGCTAGGATCATAGAACAAGCATAGCATCCATCCTTTTCCTAATATTGTAATATGAAATTTTCCAAAAACAGACCACTGCTTTCTCAGCTCAAAACTGATTGAGGAAAAGGAAATGTCATCACGAAAGATTTTGACAACTAATGCGTTCGTAAGCTTATTTGAATTTTCTGCCACCTTTTGCTCATAAAGCATGATTGATTTTCCATCTTCTGATAAGAAATTACCGAAGTCCAATTCATCAACTCTGATGTTTTGTTTCTTCTCCCAAGCATTAAAGTTATTTCCAGTAACAGGTCTTTCAGGCATTTCCAGTAACAGGTCTTTCAGGTTTGTTTTATTCTCAGTTATAGGCTTCCTATAATGGTGTACAACTATAGTTAATTGCTTCTCCTAAGAAAATACTATCAATTAAAGTTAATGCTAAAGATATTCAAAGATATATGGATCTAAAGAAATATTAGGGTTAACAAGATTTAATCTATAACCATTAAATTATAATTTCTCAAGTTGTCCAAGAAATTTAGATTTTAACTTTTTTGATTTAAAAAAATGAAATAGAAATGTGAAAAGATTGAAGAGGTGTTTGCAATTTGGACTTATAATTACGTGGAGTGAGATGAATACACATTCATTCATCTTAGATGTAATGCATGTCATTTTAATCTCTATCCTAAGATATCAAAGGATGAATCAGATTTTAAATTTATGACTCAAGAGAAGTAATTTTAACATTAAGTTTAAGTAACTCAAGTTAGATGACTCGCTAAGAACTCTAAATAATCAAATTTAATTTACCTAACTAAATTTTCTTACCACCAAAATCTCTATGAAATGTTTTTAGCATAACAACCTTATACCAAAAGAAAAAGTGTAGCATCCTTCAAACGTACTAAGCTCCCTGCTACCTTTCCCACTTTGGCAATAATTGTTTTTGCTTAGCATGCGTTGTAGAAGTTAAATGTGTTCTTGTATGCACGAATTGGTATAGGGGTTGAGGTATACAATACACATTATTATATCTTCCTAGAACTAGTATACATGTTCCAACAATGTTGAAAGCATATACACAAAAAATGACATACAAAAATTTCTACCCACTAATGCAAACTACTACCCATATGAATGAAATGCATGAAGCAATGCAATAAATTAAATATTTAATAAAAAAGAATTGTATTTAGTCATTAATTTAATTATTTACTATATACTCAAACTTTGTTGAAAAGAAAGGTGGCCAAGCTTATCCATGACAAACATGGATTTTTAATCCTACCATACACACACACACACACACACACACACACACACACACACACACACACACTTGCTTTTGGTATTCAAGATCTATGTCTATGGAATTCCAAAATAGAGTATCCTCTGAAAAGAAAGCATATCATCTTTTGGAGGACCAGTTATATATGTATAAGAATATACATTTAAATCATTTAAAATTCAGGAAGTTGTATAACTGGATCTAAATATAGAAATTTAAAATGCATGGCATTCTTATCATTGAAAATAAATAAACATACACAAGGAACTCTAGATGATAAGCATGTGGAAAACAAATCAGACCACCATCCTAACCTTGGCTGGAGTTGGTTCTCCTAGCAAAACACCTAAGTGTGTAGAAAGGTTGTGTGGGTTCGAAAGTTTCTATGCTTTATTTGTTTAAAGTTATATATGGAAGAATTTATTTGTTCAAGGTCCTTAAAGGATAGATTAAATTTAAGTTTTAATGATTTAGAGGCTTTAAATTCATTTTATGAATCTTTTGATAGTTAAAGGTACTTACCTATAGGTTTTAATGTACGTAGCATTCAACAACATCTAAGAGCTAGAAGCTGTTTAACAGTATATGTCTTAGACAAAAATATGTAATACAACAAATCCTAAAAAACTGGAGTAGATTAATAGAACGGAGTCTTCTATTTTAGTTAAATGTTTTGATCATTAAAGCTTTCTCAATCCAATCAACATTTTCCCTCCTAAATTTAGTCAAGTAACTTTAAGTTTATTGTCTAAAATTTTTATTAATTATTTTTTAGATTAAATTTTTAATTTATTGATAAGTTTAAATTTATATTTTAGTGTTTACATTTTCTCAAAAAAATTTCGTAGTGTTGTCATAACAAGCACGAGGACCCAAGGCTTCTTTAAGACATGTAGTTCCACAACTAGACGTAGTCACACCTACAAACTACATTAACATTGCTGTTGGTTATTCATTACATGTTTTTAATAGATTTAATTCTATTGAATTGATGATTTAATAAAATTTTGTTGATTTTTCATATTTAATAAATATTATAATATATTTAAAAATGGGGTCAATTATTTTTAAACTTTTTTTATTTACAATAGTTTCTAAAATTTTTAAAATTTTCAAAAATACATGACCTAGAGATGAGTCCAATACATTTGAGTGTACTAAATTTAGATTTTCCTGAAATTATTTAAAGATTTTACAACTTTAATGCATTTTATAAACTATGTTTGACTTGAATGTTGAGTTTTAAATTTATAGTAAATAATGGAGATTTTATATATATTTTTATAAATACTATACCTAAGGATGAGCCCAATGCCTTTGAGTTTACTTAGTTTAGAATATTTTTAAATTATTTATTAAATTTTGAAGTTTAGTAAATAATTTATTTAATTACTTGATTAGGAGAATTTTCTTAATTTGTTTTCCTAATGAACTCCAAACTTTTTGAAATTTTCACCAAATGTTAGAAATGACACCTAGGAATAATTTCAAGTGTTTGAAATTTATTTTGTATTTTTCTTATATTTTAATTTTTTTTAATTAATTATTTATTTCTCTTAATTATAAATTGAATTTATTATGAATTGTATAGAGATTTTATTTATCTTCTGTTAAGATTTTAAATTTTAAAGTTTTTTGATACATTATATGAAAATTTAGGTTTAAATTAAATTTATAATTAATTTTTAAAGATCCTAGGTTAATTTATTTTTGATAGGATGCATACAACATTAAAATTAAAAACTATTACAAACTAGAAAGCAAAAAGAAAAGTAAGCCCTTCAAATCTTTCATAATGGATATAAGATCTATTAATTCTCAATTTAATCCCATTGGGGTGATGGGGATACCAAATATTTAAACAACCAAAAAGGTTGGTTAGTATCCCTGAGTTCCAAAAAGATAAAAAATGACAACTAGTTAGAATCTCATATAACATTATAATAATTCCCAAAAAGCAAACAAGATCTACTAAATAAACAAAATAAAACATAAATCTAAAAAAAGAAGACAATAAAGAACTATAATAAAAATAGCTCCTTCAACTGCATTTTTGTAAAGAAAGTTTCACCATAGCGAGGCTTCAGCATCTCCTTCCCTGACTAAACTAATGACCAATATTTCATGTAATATAAGAACAGAATGAAGAAATCTGCATCATTTGAGGTAATGCAAACTTCTTTTTTCATATCCACAAATCATAAAGAAATCAAAGCTTTTCACATAAAATCTCCATTTGCTTCCCGCTCCATATAAACCATCATTTGGAGATACTATTGAAATTGTTACCTCCAAAAGGCTTCAAATCAATCTTCCTTTTCCTAGTACAATCTTCAATAGGTCCTAGGAATTTGAGTTGTTTAGTGCTTTTTTGTTTAACACTACCCAACTTTACCTCTTTATAGTTATCAATAACAAAAGATTCTAAACTTTTCTTAGGAACAACAATCTTGCAAGAGGAAACCAAATCCAGAGCTCCCCTTCCACCCAAAAATGTCATTTCTTCTTAATCAGATTCCGTCTTAGCAACAACAGGCAAGGAACCATAGGTTTCAACTGATCCTTACTAGATATGATGATTTTTGGTTTAGAATTTATAAAATTCTTTCCAGTTGAGATATTATCATCAGCCATAAATACTATTTCAACATGAGCTTCTTTGGAAAAAAATGGATCAAAGCTATTGTTTTTACCATCAGCTGTATCATCCAGATTGTCCTGATAAAGAACCAAAACTATATTCATATCAACAAAATTAGAATTCTAGATTCTTCTTTCAGTTTCTCCAACAACAACCAAATCAGCTTTAGCAATATAGTCTTCAAAGAAATTTGAGATAGGTTCATTAAAAACCATTTCTTCATCTTTTCTGGCCATATTACTCACTATGTTTTGAGATAAAACATTAACCAAATTTGTAAAATACTCCTTCACACCATTAATTTCTGGAATATCTAATAGCCTGTCTTCATCCAAGATAGAATTATCTTGGGATAAAATATCAATTTTTTTAGCAATAACACCAAAATCCTGAATCTTCATAGAATGCAAGTTCTTCCTAACCCTCAAAACTTTTTTACTATTTTTTTTTTAACTTCATATTCATCCATGATTCATACTTTATTTTTGAATCGCCAATTTTCCTTTCCAATGTTTTCTCAGCCATAGCAACCTTCCCATTATTCTTCACCTCTATAAGGTCATTAACATTTTCAACATTCTTGCCATTAAGAGTTTTTTGAAAGAGAATGCAGCTTGCAAAAATTAAAAAAAAAAAGGCTAATGATGCCAAAATCAAAAGATGCGCAATGACGCCAAATTGAAAACCAAATATATATATATAATTAATATATATAATATATATATATATATATATATATATAATATATATATATATATTATATATATATATATATATATATATATTATATATATATATATATATATATATATATAATATATATATATTATATAATATTATATATATATATATATAAAGTGTATAAAAAAGAAGTGTTAAAGCGCCATTTAAATTGACAAGAGACTAAAATGAGCCCACCAAAAAGCAAGCTCTCCTCTCCTTTCAAAAACTTTTTAAAAATTGAAAGAATTCATATATGACGTGATAAAATCAAAGGCTTGATTTCGATTTTTTTGCGATTATGCATAATTACTTTGATACATTATTCTATAAGATATTTTTTTTTTCTAAAATCAAATGGTGAACGAATTCTTTTTTTGTATCCAATTGAATCCTTTAAGTTAGGTCATTGATTTTAAAAGGCGATTTTACCCTAAAAGAAAAATCGAGCTAAGGGAAACCATGATCGGATATTCTACCATTTTTTGGAATTTTTGATTTTGTTAAGTCATTAACCTACAAATTTTTAAAATCAATCACATGGAATACTACATCATGTTCATGCCTTAGTTCATTAAAAAAAAAGGGTGGGGGGGGGGGAAGCGGGGTGGAGGGGTGTTTGCTTACTTTGTGTCTTCATTCCTCCTCATTTTTGAGATGTCAAAAGGGGGAGTAGGATGTTTGAGTGTTTTCACTATGTTATGTATTCTGAAAATTTGAAATCTTTTCTATGTTTTGCATTGTTGTTTTGGAATTAATCGTCAGAGTGTTTTGCCATCATCGAAAAGGGGGAGATTGTTGCAAATCTATTTTCATGAATTATGTTTTGATGATTAGCAATCACTCTTGTTTCTCTACGATTGCCTTTTCTACTGACATTTCAGAGCCACAAGATTGGATGGAAAACAAAACCAGCTCATGTTTTGGTAGACTAGGTCTGAGTCAGCATGTAATTTTCTTTGTTCCCTTTCTTCAGTCAATGGTAACCTTTGAAGTGTTCTGATGCTAAGTCACCCTACACACACACTTGAGTGATTTTTCTATCTGATTTAGAATTTTTTTTTTTACTCACATCATCCCGAACGATCGGGTTTAAAATAGAAACCTTAATCAAGACTCTTAGTGAAGGAAGCCGTCATTAGGATATCGGCCTGGACGATACATGTATCATCCAGGATGATATGCTCAAAACAGAAAGAATTCGCCAACATGATCTATTTGGGCATTCTTTATTTTTGGATATCAGCCAGGACGATCAAGTATCGACCTAGACGATTTGAAACAATTATGCCTAAATTAATCAGACAATTAAGGAAAGCAATTAAGGATGATTGGTACGATCACATCGTCCGGGAATATCTCAATATCATCCGGAACGATCAGTTCAAAAACATTAGTTGCTTCTGGATGATCAACATCGGCCAGATCATATTCAGGGTGATATTCTGGATGATTTACCTTTGATTTGAACTAATCATCCGGGATGATCGTGAGATAGTCCTGGATGATCAAGCTAAATTTGAATTATCCAGACCCCCATTTAGGGTGATGTTCAGAATGATAGTCCACGATTTGTACTGATCGGCCAGGAATGATATCCATATCATCCTGGACGATAATGTCGGTTCTTGAAATTTTATTTAAAGGATCCAATTTTTCTCATGTATGAGACCTTAAGTGATGCTGTCCTGACCTAAGAGAGCCTTAGGAGAGGGAGAGAGAGAGAGAGAGAGAGAGAGAGAGAGAGAGAGAGAGAGAGAGAGAGAGGAACTGGTGAGGGGGAGTTTGTGAGAGGGTTCACAAGGGTTACTCCAGGCAAGGTTCCAAGTCATCTTCTCCGGTCTTCGTCCTTCGTTCTTAGGAGGTTCTTGGGAGGTCTACTTCAGTAAAAGGTCTGGGTTCTCTGCTCGCTTTAGTAGGAAGCAAAAGGAGTCGGTTCTCTACCCGCTTCAGAAGGAAGCAAAACGAGTCGGTTCTCTGCCGCACCGGGGTTGGTGAAAAGAAGTCAGGTGTAAAGGCTTCTCCGCCTAGCTGTGGGAGCTAAAGGAGAGACACTTACTTAGTACAATACCTGGAGGGTGCCTTAAGAGTAATTTTAACTAATTGTACCAGATGATCTTGGATCGTACTAGACTACCAGAGTAGATAGATTGAAATTTAAGACTTTTTGAGAGACTCTCTATTTAAACTCTTACTTAGACTTGCTTCTAATACTTTTGAGGCTATGTGTCTTGAGAGGGAGAATAGGGAGGATTGCTTTGGGAGAGAAGAGTGGGAGAGTTATTGTTGAGAGAGAGTTGTTAGGGATTCACAATATTACTCCAAGTAAGGTTCTTCCTTATCTTCTTTAAACTTCCACCTTGATCCTTTTGTGGCTTTAGGAAGACATTCTATAGAAATAGTTCATGGTTCTCTACCATCTTCAGGATGGAAAAAAGGATTCTTAGTTCTCCACCATCTCCTAGAGGAAGAAAAAGGATTCTAGGTTCTTTTCCTTCACTAGGAGGGAAAAAAAGTTTCCAGGTTCTCTGCCTTCACCAGGAGGGTGAAAAAGATTCCAGGTTTGTTTGCCTTCACCACGAGGATTAAATAGAGTAAGGTCCTCAATCGCACCAGATTTATGAGAGAGATTTTGTAAGGACTTCTCTGCCTTTCTATGGGAGAATATGGAGAGACACTAGTTTTAGTGCAACACATAGAAATGAGGTTTTCTTGGAGTGGACGTAGGTTAGGTTAGATCAAACCACTATAAATTCTTGTGTCTTTAATCTTATATTTTTTTTGTCCTTGATTTTTTTATAATTAATTGTGGTTGAAAACTCTGATTTTTTGTTATTGCAAAATTAATTTGCTTCCACATCAAGTGATAAAAATTTCTATTTTTAAGATATTAAAAAAATTATTAAAAATATTTTTTTTTTGTTAAAAAAAATTTTAAATAAAAAATTCACCCTCCTCTTGGTTATTCCTAGGCTTTTTCTTTTAGGTCTCACAACCTCTTTGAACTTTTAATACTTTGCTCATATTGACTAGATGGAGCACCATCAAAATAGAATTTCCAGTTATACAATTTATTTGATTCAGGATTTATAACTTATTATCTAGTAATTCTCATTAATCAAATAATTATCTCAACTAGATGAGATACTAAGAAATCTTAAATATCTTTCCCTCTTACCACATATAAAGGGATGATTGTTATTTTAAATTGTGGCTGAATAATTTTCCATTGAGCTAATGCACCTAATAATGTTGGACGAGTCATAAGATATTGTGGATGATTTATTTTGCATATCAAATTTACTTTATGAAAAATCTTATAATGCATCAACATCTAAGCAATAAATATTAAAACTAGATAGTTTTTTTCTATTATAGCATAATTTACTTCAATTGGAAGTAAGCATCAACTCAAATAATAAAGTATATTATCTTTCACACCTCCCTAACAAGAGCTAATAAAGTAAAGATATATTCACTTAACGTTATTGTATATAAAATTAATGCGTTGCCAAAAATGGGTTGAACCAATACGAAAAGATTGAAAAAAAATCATGTTTTATACTTTCAAAAGTTTTCTGGAAATTTGCATTCCACTAAAAGCTAACATTTTTCTTAAATAAAGCTCCAAATAGTTAGCATCTGCCAAACAAATTTGTTATGAATTATATCAGATAAGCTATTCAACCTTGTAAGGATATTAATTATATAAGACATTTGGGTGAAGATATTTCAATTATTTCCTTGATTTTAATTTGATTTAGCTGGGTTGCAAGAATGGGAAGAGTTCTTGAAGCTTTGAGAGCTTGGGTTTAGCTAGGTTACAAAAATGTGCTCAACCCGTAAGTTAAATGTTAATGATTTTAAAGATGTTGGCTAAATACGAACACCACATAGGGTAAGCTATGGTGTATAGCTTCTAGAGAGTTCCTTACCTTAATTAAAGTGACACCAAGGCTTGGGTAGATTAGTCATGTATGTCATTTAGTTTTAGATGTTTTAGGTGATATTAGGCTAAGCCAATGTGTTTACTTAGATCAGCCCAATGGATAGGCTGACAAGGGTAAATGCAAAGAGTCACCTGAAATGAAATGAAAGGGCTAACTTAGGTCTTTGTGTCTAGGTTTATAATGGGTCCAAGGAACGGCCATTTTAACCACATGGGTCAAGCCAAGTGACTAACCTAAGTAGGCTCAATGCATGGTCACCTTAGGTTAGCTCCTTTAGATCCTATGGATAGTCATATATGTTTAAATTTGTTTAATATATCCCTAGTCAATAAAAATGTAAAGGATTTCAATGAATGTAAGCTTCACCAACCCTGGTTGATTTTATCAACCAAGTTAACTCATGGGTTTGGTTTAAACCATTAAAATAGAACTTTTAAGTTTATTGAAGGCATTACCATGTCTTAGAAAAGACTTGATATGGGAAAAGCATGCTTAACCCTCAAGCATGCATTTGGATAACCTAGGTCATCTTGGTCAATTAGGTCAACTCATGTGCTATGATTGGCTTCAAATCATTCTAAATGATGTTTTGCACATATTGGAATAGGTTCCAAGCAATAGCAATATTCAAATGCAAGAGAAGTAGCTTTAGGGTTGACTTGGTTAAATGGATCCACAATGTCAACATAGGTTGAATTGGTCAACCAAAGTCAATCATAACATGAGTTTGGTGTTTTGAACATATTTGTAGAATGCTACATAGCCTTATTTTATTGAGCCATGCTGAGGTTCAAGGAAAATATAATTTATAATGTTTAATTTTGTAGGGTTTTGTTGTCAACCAAGGTTTAATGGTAGTTTAATGTATCATATAAAAGTGCTTTAATACCACTTGAATGTTTGTGAGGGGTGTTAATCCCAAAAGAACTAGTCCTAGCTAACTGAGAGGGGCGGGGGGGGGGGGGGGAGTGGCTGAATTGGTTTTTCAAAAAACAAATCTTAGTGAAGAAAGAAAATCCTTTTGAAATTAAAATATTTTAAAACAAACAATTTATGTAGAAACAAAAATTATTTTATCAAACAAGCATTATAGATTTTGACCATAGATCAAATCATAGAAATATGTAGAAACTAAAATGTAGAAAAATAAATAAAAAGAACACACCAAGATTTATAATGGTTCTATCAACTTGGCCTTCATCTACTTCTTGGAAACTCCATCTCCAAGAATCGCACTAAAAAGAAGTGACACTCCTTTTGCTCCCACAACAAGGTGAAGAAGCCCATATAATATCTTTCTACCGATCCGATTAGATAGAGAACCATAAATCCTTTTAGTCCCTCCAAGCTTAGGCAGAGAACCTGGAATTTTTTTACTCCCTCATGGAGTAGGAAAAGAACCTGTAAATCCTTTTTCACCCTCCTAGTGATGGTAGATAACCAGTGAATCCTTTTACTCACTCCTGGAGTATGTGGAGAATCTTAAATCTAATATAGATGAAAATATCCCTATAGCCACTAAGGACCCAGAGAAGCAACTTGAAGAAGTCAATGAAAACCTTGCTTGGAGCAACATTTGTGAATCCCTCACAAGGATCTCTCTCTCTCTCTCTCTCTCTCTCTCAAGCTCCCCCTCTTACTTCTCTAAGCTCTCTCTAAGATCTCCTCCACCACAAAAGATTAACTCAAGCATTACGACTAGCATTACGCTGTAGAATTAGTTCAAAATAAATAGGTTGATTATCCAAGAAAAATATAAGATTGTCTTGGACGATTAGTTAAAATCAATTAAATGTTTTTTTAGTCTGATACCCAGTGATGCCTGATCATCCTATGCACTTCTCTGTCATCTAGTATGATATGGGTCGATTGTCCTGGATATAGAAAAAAATTATGGTATTCATATAGTTTGATAGGTGGTTGTCCCTTATCATACCATATATATTCTTTGTCATCCAGGACAACCATCATTGATCATCCTATATGATCTTAACAATTTTTGTTTTACCATAATTATTCTCCTAATCAAAGGATTAATGAAGGCAAGATTGTCCTGAATCATCCATAATGATATACATCATCCTATACGATAAGTACAAAATTTAAAAATCAAAATATTACCTAAATTTTTATTGGCGGCTATTTTTCACCATCTGAACCGGTCATCCTGGATGACATGGATCATAAAGTATGATTAGTTTAGTAACTCATAAGTAAAATGGATGTCCTAATTAAGATTTCTAATTTTAACTAATCATTCAGTATGATTTGAAATCATCCAGAATGATTAGGTTAAAAATGGAGAATTCTCTAATTCATCAATTTTTTCTCCCTGAGTCTGTGTATGCAAGGTTACTTAGCTTGTGGTCCACCATATACATTACATGACTCAAGAAAAGTAAAAATTGCATTGAAATTGAAATTACAGACAAACTCAATCCTAGTATACTCAATTTTGAGTTGATTTGCATTGCAAGTGATCTTGTGGACCTGAAAGGTTTGTAAGCAGGGAAAATAAAGTAGATATGAAAGAATTGTAGTGGTAAAGAACCAATAATATTTTTTATCATTAAAAGCACAGTACTTAGATTTAGAATTGAAATAATCTAACCCTTTTAATAATGGCAAATATAATTATTAAATATTTCAAATCAAGCAAGGATTTTTTATTAAAAAAATGAGACATTGAAAATAATAGAAAAAAAAATTAAGCCAACAGAATAAAAGTAAATTCTACTAAAAACATAAGCAAATAACACACTCTACTCCCCTTTTGATATCACAAAAAGGAGACAATAAGAAAAACAATAACAAAACAAATTACAAAAAATAGAACCACTACTCACATTGAAAAGAACACTAATAAACTAGAAAAAAGAGGAACCCTGATCAGGTGGAGGTAGTGGTGGATAAAAAATTGGTGATGGGAAGCTAACTGCTCGCCAAACTAGGCCATATCCTGGTCATGCTGCTAGTACTGTTGGTCAATGTAGTTTTTGAATTGAGAAACATCCATTGCATGCTACTGTTCCCGTACAGCTATGTAGGAGTCAAACATAGCCTCCCACTGGTCAAACCTCTTAACCAATTGATCTATCTATGACTGCTGGCGGATAGGAATATGTACAGGAATGGGTGTTCGACCTTCATCATATTCATCTACTTCTCAATAGTGAGCCTAGCGGTGAGAAGAACTTTGGATAACATGGAAGGGAGTATTAGAGTAGAAGACTGGGAACTGATCTGGTGGTGTAGGAAATTATAAGTTTTACTTAGATTCTATGATGTGTCCTAAAGCTAGATTGGGAATTCCTTTATGTTTGGGATCTCTAATGTAGGTCAAATTAAAGAGCTAACAAATTAAAAGATCATCTACCTTAAATTTTATTCGAGCCATATTAAAATAAGTAATAAGAGAAAAGATAAGAGTGAGGTTGATTCAATCACCAGCTTTAGGAATGATAGGATTTCTAAGTATATGCTGGATGATGTTAGCATCCTGAACTAAATTGTTGACCCGGGTAATGTGGAAGTTACTATTAGATCCTCCAAGGGTCTTGTTGATAGGGGGCAAGTCAAATTCAGGATTTGTAACTAAAATATGAACCTTTTCTCCAATAGTGGTGTAATAAAGCATGAAGGAATTAGTAGGTGATTTCTACTGGATGCCTATTGATATATTAATGAAGGGTAGTACACTCATTGTTTTTTTTTTATCCGTTGAGGGGCCGACATGTTAATAACAAAAAAATGATTATAGAGTCCTTAAGGGAGTCTATATGCTCTCTATGCTCCAACGAGCTACAAAAGAAAAAAAGAAAAAAACCTATGAGCCAACAGTCTCCACTAAGCAAAATTACAAAAAAAAACTTAGGAATAATCTACAGATGTTACTGTGAAGCATCCAAAAAAGAAAGATAATGATGAGGAAGTGAAGCTCGATCTTTCTGCAAAAAGTGATAAAAATTGCCTGAAGCCTATTCACCTACAAAACAAAAAGGCTGTAGAGCAAAAGAGTACAACAACAAAGTTTATAGGTAAAGAAATAAGATTGCAAAAATTTAAATTAGAAAGGGAATAAAGATGCTCAAAGCCACTAAAATAGAAATGATCCACATGCATGTCAAAGCTTGGATACAGACTATTAGAGCTCAGGAATAAAATAGAATAAGTAGCTTCATCAAGAATATCCACATGCCACTCAATCTAACCCTCGGGATCATAAACCATCAAGTTTTCTAAGTAACCCGAGCATAAGTGGTAAGCAAAAATAACAAAATTCCAGAACAGGTAAAAAGAAGCATCCAACCCAAAGGCACAATAGCAAAATAACAGAGCTCCAAAACCCAAGCATAATAACTTCATGCCCTCATGAATAATGGTCAAACCCATCTTCCCAGTTAAGATAAAGTCAAATGCAAAGCAGGATAAAACCCCAACCAAATGGATAGAAACACCCCCAGTATCCCAAAATAGCATCCTGAGGGAGGGAGAGCACCAATGGGAAAAACTCTCAGCAAAAGTAACATTGCAATCATAGATCAAGTACATAATAAACCAGACAATAGATGCAATGAACAAATCTGAGAGGAGTAGACAACAAAAAGAGTACAAAATCCCGTAAAGAATAGCTAAGTAGTAGAGGTCATTGCTAAAGCAGCTAAAAAAGTCAAACAACAAAGAGGGCCCAGCCATCACCACACAACTACCTTCATCATCCATAAAAGATAAAAAATCATTGCTCAAGTTCAAGTTAAGCAAGATAATAGCTAAAAAAGGAAGATCAGAATGCTGAAAGCAACATAAATGAATAAACAGAAAGAAAATAAACCAAAAGGTGGGCCAACACAGAAAGTCCTAGAATAGAACGAGCCAGCACAGAGAGTCCCAGAACAAAACTAAATCTTGGACATTAACAGATAAACAGTAGTCTAGATGTCCATCCCCACAGCAAAAGGGTAAACAAACCCCCAGCAAGAATAATAATAGCACTTACAGAAGCCAAAATTAAGATGTAAAGCAGCCTCCACATCACAGATAATCCAACCAGTATAAAGAAAGTTCCAGGAATAATAGAAACACTACACAACAACTCAACCAAGCAGCAGGAGAAAGCAATAAGCCCTGTAGTAAAATAAGGCCCAGCTAACAGGAATCCAAATGAATAGACTAAACCCGAACACCAACCAAGAGACCAAAAAGCTAAGATCTAACATAAGGACAACCTCAAGCTTCAAGGTTGAGTAAATCACAAAGAGGGACAAATCTAGTATCCTAAATAAAATTAGAAAAATGGTTCAGGCTACAACCCCACATAGCCATCCAAGAAGCGCAGGCATTACCATCCTTGATGATATGGTGAAATGAATAGTTTAGAAAAAGAAATAGATTTTTAATTTCTCTAACCATATCGAAGATGATCAGGGAACACACATCTCATCATCAACTTGAAAAAGATGAGAATCATGTTTAGAATTAACCTCAATATGCAAATTAGTTAAGTTAAGAGGGATTTACAACTAAATACCATACAAAATAGCCCTAGAAATAGCAGTAAAATAGTTTCCCTGAATAGAACCCGTAAAAGAAACAATGAGGCCACCATTACTATCTCTAATCAGACCACCACAACAACCAGATAAATTAGTACTAGTGCCATCCACATTAAGCTTAGAGAAAGTAATGTGGGGTTTATGCAAATGGATAATATTAGAAATGGAAGGAACACCCTCCAAGTTCAAACCTAAAATATTACCAACAAAGTAACAATTTTTAAATTTCTTAACAGAAATCAGATTAATAGCCAACAGAGCTAACACCTTATCCTTCATTTTTTGAATAACATTAATATGGCTCATTTGCACGTTTTTGAAAAGGGATTGATTCCTTTCCAATAAAGAAACCAAAGAATGAGGGAAGGAATGAGATTGCGTATGTGACCTTTGGAGTTAATAAATCATAACTTAAGCATAGATTTAAGAGATGAACAAGAGTTAAAACAATTCAGTTGAAATAAATCATCAAAATTGACCAAAGTTCTAACAACAATAGGTCCAGATAAAAAAACATGAAGCATATTCTCCCTATGAAAAAACATTGGCTTTTAGAGGCCAAGATACAACATTTCTTGATAAGATTATCATCCGTAGGAATAAATCTATGCAGGACACTCCAAACAAAAATATAAATAGTAGAAGGAATGATCTTATGCCAAATATTATGGAAAATGCTATCATTATTTCTTTTATCTCTAAAACTATGCCAAGCACTCTTTAAATGAAAACCAACATCTTTCGAAAGATCACATAACATAATATCTTTAGAAGCAGTATTGATAGGCATGTTTAAAATACTATGGAGGATACAATCAGGAATCTCATTGGAAAGCTTATCATAGTCCCAAAAAGTATTATTTAAAAAGGTGTTGACCTTAATCGAGGAAGTAGATGAAGAATTCAGCATAGAGTCAATAGAGTTTTTACCTAACCAATGATCCTGCAAAAAGAAAAATTACCATCACCAAGGCACCTAGAGATGAAGGGCTTCACCTCCCATTTAACCTTGCAAAGCCTTTTCCAAACTCTAGCATCACCTTATTTAGAAAAAGAATTAGTTAGGATGCTTACCAATATAATATTTAGAAATCATAAAATTAGCCCAAAGACTAATATTAGAAAAAAAATTATACTAAAGTTTAAAAGAAAAACCCTTAGCAAGGTCATTAAAGTTCATACAACCAAGACCACCTTTATCCAAAACACTACAGCATTTCTCCCAAGAGGCCTAGTGAATTTTAGAGCTAGAAGAAGTGCCTCTCCAAAAAAAATGTATTAATAATCTTGTGAAGTCTATCACAAATATTTTGAGTAGAAAAAATAGATTGAAAGCTATACACCGGAATCAAGCACAAAAAACACTTTTAATAAGAACAACTCTACTACCAAAACTAAGGAAATTAGAGTCCCACGATAACTATCTGTTGTGAACAAAAGCAATAAGATCAACAAACAAAAAGGTTTTCCTCCTATCAATAAAAAGAGGGACTCCAAGATATTTGATAAGCAATTGAGCATGGGAAAACCCAGTAAGATTATTAATAAATAAAATAAGATCATTCAAAAATCTCTTAGAGGCAATGAAACAACTTTTGTTTTTGGTAAAGGATAAGCCACTTATCCTCTCAAAATGGTAAAAGAAATCCATAAGCTTTCGAATTTTATTAATAGTCCCATTAGAAAACACAATAAAATCATCCACAAAACATAAATGATATAATGGAACACTTCCCAAAGCTCTAAAATAAAGGCCAGGATTGACATCAAATAAGTTAGTAAGACCTCTAGAAAGAAACTCAACAACAATAATAAAGAGAGTAGGGGAAATAGGATCACCGTGCCTTAAGCCTTGAGAAGCTTTGAAGAAGCCATTATTAGAACCATTAAGAAGAATAGAAAAATAAACATTTTCAATAAAATTCTTAATAAGCTTGATAAAGACAGAGTTAAAGCCAAAAAATTCTAAAATATGGTAAATGAAATTCCAATCAATATTATCATAGGCCTTGGCAATATTAAGCTTCAAAATTAAATTACCACCTCTCACCCTAACATCCAAATCTTGATAGAACTCCTGAGCCAATAAAATGTTATCAGTAATCGTCCTACCTTTCACAAACCCCATCAAATTAAGAGAAATAATTCTGGGTAAAATAGTAGTCAAATGATTCACAATAATTTTAGAAATCAACTTATTGAAGAAAGTGCAAAGACTGATTAGTTCTAAAATCATTCCAATTAATAATAGCATTATTTTTAGGAATAAGCACAATAGTAGTAGAGGTAAAAAACATAAGAATAGGGGTACCGGCACAAAAATCTAAAATAGCAGTAAAAATATCATTACCAATAATATACCAAAAATTTTGAAAAAATAGAGTGGTAAACCCATCAGGCCCAGCCAAAGACTCCCTATTCATATCAAGCACAGTCTCTTTAACCTCCTAAGAAGAGGGAGGCATAGAAAGAAAGATATTCCCCTCAAGAGAAGTAAGGGAAGGAATGAAAGAATGATCAATCTGATCAAGAGTAAAAACTTTATTAAACCTGGCTTGAAAATGATTCACATCTAAATTAGCAATCTCAACAGAATTTTTAGCAAAAAGACCCATCCTCCCATTAGATTTTATTGATACTATTTTTAACCCTTTTTCTCTTAACCAAAGCATGGAAATACTTAGTGTTGTTGTCACCTTCAAGCAAATACTTAGCATCATCTTTTTTCCTCCAATAAACTTCTTCCAGAGCTTGAAAATTAAAAAGATCCTCTTTGGACTTCTTTAAGAGAAAGAAATTAGTATCAGTAGGATCATTTTTACAAGCCAATTCAAGGGAGTTAACATGTTGCTCAGCTTGCAGAATATTAGAAAAATATTTTTAAACACATCATGATTCTACCAATTTAAAACTAGTTTCAGCCTTTTCAACTTAAACTTGAATATCCTCATGCCAAAAAATAGAATTATCAAGATGTAAAGGAGCTTGATAATTAAGCTGAACAACATGCAAAAAAGATTCATTACCTTAGTACATGTTTTGGAATCTAAATTCAGATGAAACATTAACTTGTCTAAACATAATGCTGATAAGTAAAGGGGAATGATCTGACAAAGTTCTACTCAAATGCTGCATATTGGTGGAAAACAAAGAATTAATCCAAGGATTATTAAAAAGTACACAATCCAACCTTTTTCATAAATGACCCTTATTCAATGTGAAGTTATTACCAACATACCCAATATAAATAAGATTGCAAGATAAATTCATATTATTAAAATCTTCCACATAATGATAAGAATGAGGGGAACCTCCAATCCTTTCAGAAGGGTTAGTAATAATATTAAAATCACCATCAATATGCCAAGGCAAATTAAAAATATTATGAAAAATTATAAGTTGCTCCCAAAGTAGTTTTCTATTATCAAGAGACAAAGCAGCGTACACAAAAGAAGCACAATAATTAAAATTAAGAGCCTCAAATTTACAATACAAAACTTGAGTAAAGTCACCAATAACATAAATTTTAACTGAGTCTTTCTAAAAGACCCAAATCTTGTTAGCCGCATTAGAAATAACATGATTAAAGCCCAAAAAATGAGATGTGCTAATCAACCTAGCAGAAGAGATAAGAGGCTCAAGCAAAACAAGAATAGAAAGATTATGCACACGACGTAAGTTCATAACATGAACTATAGAAGAAGGACACCCAATGCCTCTAACATTCTAAATAATAGTATTAAACATAAGAAACCATCTTAATGAGAAGTATGTGATCGAGTGTTTCTAGGAGGTTGAAGAGAAATATGCTTAGGTTTTCTTCCTCTTTTACTATGAACTTTGCTAAAACTAAAATCATTATCATCTCTAGCAAAACATTTAGCAGCAATATTCATATCCTCAGTTTGAGTCAAAGCATATAAAAAGAAGTAGAGATTGTCTTACTACCACTTGGGTGTTCCCTTAAAGAAGCCAGTTGAGGAAATTCATCCTCCATAAACATTCCCTCCTCAATATTATCACGATTTCTCACCACAAATTCTTCATTACTTTTTGAAAGAGAAGAATCATTTTCTATAGTAAGAAATTCTCCTTCCTCTAAAGGGATATCTTTACAAGCCACTTGAATAGCCAAGGCTTTCTAATCATTTAAGAGATTAGTAGAAGTAGAAATAAGTATATTGCCACTAGAATCATTAGCATTTAGATTAAAAGTGCAAGTAGGAGTAGTAACAACATTAGTAATAGTAGGAACTTCAATATTAGTCAAGTCATACTCCATGTTATTTTCACAAGAAATATTAAGAACAACATAAGGTTTAACGATAGGACCTTGATCAAGATTCAAGGAAACATCATTAGTAAAAGAAATAATAGGGTCCTCCATATTAACCTCCATCAGTTCATCATAACACTGAAAAGGATAAGAGGTATTATCCTCTAAATTAGCTTGAGTAGGCTTAGAGACAACCTGTGCAGGCTCACCCTCATTTTGTTTAAAAGAGTTTTTTCTTTACGGAGGTGAGGATGTTTCCAAAAGCATTCATTCAATCCATGGACATGCATCTTGTCAAAGGAACAAAATGTAGGTAAATTTTCAAATTCAATTTTTTACAAGTACCCCTTAACTTCTAATCCAATCCATATCTCCATATGATGTTTCTTAGAGACATCAAGTCTAACTAGAACCCAAGCAACTAACAACCTAAACACAATAGTAGTAGCTTGGTCAGTTTGTAACGGCCTCCCAAAAATATATGCCATACCAAAAAGAATTTGACGATTAAAGAAATGGAGTGTCAAATTCAAAAGAGAAATCCAAACTGGAGAAATAGGGGATTCTTCCTTAACATCAAAATTTGAAGTCCATTTAAGTAATTGCATTTGACATGCTTGACTATAGTAATATCTCCTAGCAAAAATTTGGCTACAATCAAGATCATTAGCAAGTTGTATAGCTACATGTCTTTGGTCAAGCAATCCAATGTGAAACGCTCCGAATAGTTTTAGGATAAGAAAAATTTTTTGAATAACATCTTGGTTAGGTCGTCTCAAAACAAATTTACCAACAAGAATCAAAGAAAAAGGAGCAGCTAATTGATCAACAATCGAGTCTTCAAATGAGAGTGACGAACAGCCCTTGAGGAGGACTACATGAATTTTAGATTCAAAGAAGAAGAGGAAGAGCCTGCTAAAACATATTTAAAAGAATGAGCCTTCCCCTCAACAAGAGAGGAAGGGTTTGGATTAAAGTTTGATGATGAAAGAGGCATCATCGCCCAGCACTAAAACTCAATGAAACTTCAAAATGAAGAAAAGTCACAAATCAAAA
Source organism: Dendrobium catenatum (assembly GCF_001605985.2). Lineage (NCBI taxonomy): Eukaryota > Viridiplantae > Streptophyta > Magnoliopsida > Asparagales > Orchidaceae > Dendrobium > Dendrobium catenatum. The sequence goes on from NW_021320182.1 coordinate 881,302, forward strand.
TGCATAGAGAAAAATCCAATGTTCAAAAAAATTGAAGAGAAGAGTCATGAAACGAGCAAACCAGTGCACACGATGAAACCCTAGAAGAATCACCCTAGAATCGCCTCCAAACCAGAGATATGTTAGAGCATGTTTTTTTTTTTTTTAAATTAGAGTTTAGTACACTCATTATTGATTTGTAGGTTTGAAAATAACTCAAAGATTATTTCAAAATAAAAAGGATAAAAAATAGTGATATTAAAATTAAGAGTCGCATTAGCAAAGTGGGAAGAAAATGAAAATGGAGTTCGTCCTAATTTATGATTTTGGAGGGTGTAATTCTGGCCTCCTTATATCTACTATAGGAATCTTCATTAGCTACCTTAGTAAATCATGGATAAACTTATTGCTGAGAGGAGCTTCCTATAATTTTTAGGATGATTAGGTGTAATTAATTTATACATACGATCGATTAAAAAAGTTGATCATATCATATAGTATGGTATAATAATGTATTGGATGATTAGACACAAGTAGTCATCTGGAGGAGTCACCCTCTGTACGATCGTACATGATGAATATGTTGATCAACTGAGATAATTTACAATAAAGGATCAACCTAACACCCTTCAAATCATCCAACCATTTCTGCCACATGGTTCATACAAGATGAAGTTAAAATCATCCAGTACAATCACCAATAATTGACTTAAATCAGCCGTTGGATATATAATGAGTAGTAATTAGAATTTGTGTTAAGCTCATCTAAGATGATGTGGATCATCCTGGAAGATGTCAGTAAAACTTGAAACTTATAGGAGATGGAATGGGATGATTATGAGGATTTCAAAACAAGAATAAAAAAAATTTAAAAATATAAAACAAAACAAAAATTAGACAAAAGAATAAAACTAATTATAAATTTTTTTTGAATCTATCAGTTATAGTAACTGATAAATTTCCCTTGCGATTGGAATAAAAATTAGTAAGAAATGAATTAATGATGTTGAAATCCAAAAAAGGGAAAATTGATCTAGCTAATCATAGCTCGGACTCCTTACAAGTTAAAATCTTTTTAAAGTAAAAATCTAATTTAAAAAAAAAAAAGATAAGAAAAGTGATTTGTTCAAACTTTATTTTAGAAAAATATATGATAGAATAATATTTTAAAGTAATCAACCAAATCAAGAATTTCAAAAATCAAGTGTTTAAAGATATCATGTCGAATGTTAATTCTTCTAAGATTTAAAGATTTTAAAGAGAAGGAAGCTTATTTCTTTGTGGGATCATTTTGTGCATCTTTTCAATTATCTGGCACACATTGCACATCTTTTTATTTTTGACACACTTAGATGTATTTTGCACTTACTTGGTGGTCATTGTGCATATTTTCATTTTTCTTTTAAGCTCATTCTATACCTATTATTATTTTTGCAAGATGGCTTCATTCCAAAGCCATTAAAGACACTCAATTATGAGATTATCTTCTATATATAAGAGAACAAAACTCACTCTCCAATATAAGGAAGAATAACCCACAAACCAGATGCATATCCATATGATAAATGTAACAACCTGATCAAGAAATATTAAAAGTGATTTAATTACTTTGAGAATTATTCATATGAGATAGGTTATTGTTGAAAGTCAAAATAGATCTAAATTTCAAAATCCAACTTTTAATTTGAAATATATTTTTCTTCAAAAATGAAAAATATGCCACTAAAGGAGTTAGAGGAAGAGAAGCAATCATCAATGTTTCTTCCTTTAATTGATTTAAGGAAGTCAATCACTTCTTACTAATTTTTAAAACTAAAAGAAAGGAAAAAAATGTCATTTATTATTTCAATAACAATTTTGAACATTAATCTGATTTTTTTAAAAACCCTGAATGAACAAATAACAAAAAAATAAAAAAATATAAAATAATAATACATAAACAAAAATAAACATGCAAATAAATTAAGAATAAAACATTTTAAAATTTAAAACAATAATTTCAACCGTTAATATCTATTACATCTAATCTTGTTCTTAAAATGCTAAAAATTTAAAAGGCCAGTGGTTTTATAAAGATATCAGCAAGTTGGTTTTTGTGGCTACACGGTTTAGCTCTATGTCTCCAAAAGTAACATTATCCCTAATAAAGTGATGCCTTATGTCATTGTGTTTTGTCCTGGAGTGTTGGATTGGGTTTTTTGAAATATAGATTGCACTAGTTTTATCACATAAGATTAAAATTATGCCTACAGATAATCCTAAATAAAAATTTATTATTTTAACTAGAGGTCTTGGGCCACATAATTTTTAAAGGCTATGTACTCCACTTTTGCTGTAGATGTTGCGTATCTGTTTTTTAGAAATAGAATTTTGATGATTACAAACACTTTTGTTTTACTTCGACTACCTTGCCTACTGATATTTCAGGACCACAAGATCATAGGGCAATCAAAACCAGCTCAAGATTAAATAGACTAGGTCTGAGTCAGTTTGTAATGTACTTTTTCCCTTTCTTGAGTCAATTGTAATCTTTGAGGTGTCTGATGCTAAGAGGCCCTACACACACACTTGAGTGATTTTTTATATATGGATTTAGAGTTTTATGATTTTGCTCATATCGGACTAGACAATCTTTTCAAAAACAAAAACCCTAATCAGGGCATCATGGTTACGGCAGTCGTCATTAAGCTGATCGGCCTGGACGATATTATATTGGCTAGGATGATAGGCTCAAATCAGAAAGAATCATCCGCCATGATCTATTTAGGTATTCTTTAATTTAGGACATCGGTCAGGATGATATACTATCATCTTTGACGATACAACACAATTATGCTTAAATTGATATGGTAATTAAGGAAAGCAATTAAGGATGATTGCACGATTATATCGGCCGGGTCGATCACAGGATCGGCTTGGATAATGTCGTGGATGATTTACATCGGCCTACTTCAATTCAAGGTGATGTCCAGGATGATTTGGCTCCGATTTGAACTAATCAGCCAGGACAATATCCTATCGGCCTGGATGATGTAACCAAAATTACTCTAATCATCCCAAACTGATCAGGTTGATTGAGTGAAATTTATGCTGATTGGCCATGCTGATACCCCTATCAGCCTGAATGATAAAGTCAGTTTGTATAAAATAAGAGCTATTCCAAAGCTCTTCTATTTAAGATCTCTTGCTCTACCTTGGAGGAGATCTTTTGCTGCTATCTTGACCAGAGAAAGCCTAGAGGAGAGGGAGAGACAGGGAGTGAGAGAGAGAATTTTGTGAGGGGGATTCACAAGGGTTGCTCCAAGCATTGTTTCATGTTTTCTTCCACTAGAGTCTCTTGTCCTTTTAAGGGTTGAGAGAGGTAAGCTTCAGCAATCGATCAAGGTTCTCTGCCTGCTACAAGAGGAAGCAAAAGGGGTTGGGTTCTCTATCTCACCGTGGTTGGCGGAAAGGAGTTTTTGTGAGGGCTTCTCCGCCTTGCAGTGGGAGCAAAAGGAGAGTCACTTTTGTAGTGCAATACTCGGAGGGCGCCTCCGGGGAGTCGATGTAGGTCGAGTTCACCAAACCACTATAAATCCTTGTGTTCTTTTTTACTGCTTTTGTATTTAATTTTCCATACTTTGATTTACGTTATGGTGAATCTTGGTTTGAGTTTTCTGTTTTGATTGTAAGAATTTTTTAAAATACCAATTCACCCCCTCTCATGGTTAGTCTTGGGCCGGTTCATAAGGCTTAATATCCCTAACGAACTTTCAAGTGGTATCAGAGTTGCATTCATAAAATTAAGTTTAAAAACTTTTTGAATTTTGATCCATGGCTAATTTTGGGAATCATAATACAACGGAAGGATATTCTATTACACGACCACCTTTGTTTGATAATCTTCCTTTTGATTTTTAGAAAACTCGCATATCTACTTTCTTATAATCGATTTATTATCGCATGTGGATGCTTATTAAAGAAGGATATTCTCCACCTTCTAGTGAACTTAATGAAATTAAAACTGAAGTACCTTTTACTGAATGGACTTTTGATGAAAGAGATTTAACACAACTTAATGCAAAGTATTTGAACTATTTTTTATGTGCTTTAAAATCTGAAGATTACATGTGTGTTTCAACTTGTGCTTTTGATAAAGAGATTTGGGATAGATTGTGCATTACTATGAAGGAACTAATGAAGTTAAGCAATCTCGTTTGAATATTTTGTTGCATGATTACAAACGTTTTCGTATGAACCATCATGAATCAATTTCTGAAATGTATACAAGGTTTACTCAAATTGTAAATTCTTTGCACACACTTACACCATTCGTATAAAACATCATGAACACATAGCACACACTTGCACCATTCACCATAGTACAAATTGGGTTTGGAGACCAAAACTGTATGTTTCACACCATAACATAATGCATTACATTCTTCTTTTCATAAGAAGGGACCCAAACCTGTTTGGGTTCCCAAATCTGACGGTTGATTATTTTTGTAGGTGTGCTCTCACCAAAGACCTTGTGAGAGCTTGGACAACGGAGGCTCGTGGCTCATAATTGCATAAACCTGCTGCTTAATAATTTCTAAAATTGCGTGTGTTTATTATTGTTATTGTCTGTCTTTTGTTTTTACGTTAGCTTTTTCATATTATTTGTTATGGTTGTTTTTATTTTGGCTTTATTTTTAATTTATGATAATTTCTCCTAGTTTTTTTTATTATTATTTTTTTAAAGATTTATGGCCAATGTTTAGCATATCTAAATTAGTTAAAGGGAGAAACATCGTTGATGGTTTCCCTCCCTCTAACCTCTTCTAGTTGTATAATTTTTTTTCTAAACAAAAGTCTATCTCAAATTAACAAATGGTTTTTGAAATTAAGATCTTTTCTATCTTGTTATAATAATCTACCATATATATATAATGTTCAAAGTTTTTATATATCTTTCAAGTTAATTGAAATCTTGTCATTGCATTCACATATGATTATGAGTCTATTTTGTGGTTTATACTTCCTTATATTAGAGAGTGAGTTTTTCTTCTCTAATATCTAGAAGATGTACTCACAACTAAAAATATTTAAGAGTTTTTGAAAAGGGATCTAGCTTGCAAAAAAAAAGAGGCCAGTGACGTCAAAACAAAAAGATATGCAATGATGCCAAATTGAAAATTTTTCACAAAGTATATCAAAAATTAAAAGATGCGCAAAGTGCGCCATTTTAATTGACAAGAGGTATAAAATGAGCCCACAAAAGACAAGCTTATTTCTCTTTGAAACTTTTAAAAATCTTAGAAGAATTCATGGGTTACTTAATATTTTCAAAGGCTTGATTTCAAATTCCATGATTGAGATAAATTACTTTGGTATATTATTTTATAAGATATTTTCTCTAGAACCAAGTTTTGAAACAGATCTTTTTCTCTTACGTAATTAATTTGTTCTGAGTTAGGTCTTTTGTTTTCCAAAGATGATTTTACACTGAAAGAAGTCTGAGCTAGGGTTAACAGGATCAGATATTCTACCATTTTTAGATTTCAACATTGTTAACTCATTGGTCTTACAAATCTTTAAAATTCAGTTACTTGGAGCATTTATCATATTCATGCATTGTTTTTGTTTCTATTTTTATCCTTTTTTGTCTGTCTTTTTTTATTGTTATTAAATTTTTTAGGCCTTGTCTTATCATCTCCATCCATCCTTTGATTCTCAAATTTTTGTTAACATCGTCCCAACTGATACCCCTATCGACCCGGATGATTTGATCAATTTACTCAAAAAACTCCTCTCTGCCAACTGATTTGATTTTCTACTTCAAATTGTCCTGGATGATCCATAATCGCCCGGACGATCTGATCGTCTTCTATTCCAATCATTTTGTTATCGGCCTGGATGATATTCTCCTCTTTATGGAAAGTCAGCCTGACCGATGCACGTGTTCATCCTGGATGATACACGTGGATATATGTTTAGAATCTTTAAAATCGACTGGGATGATCCATTTTTGGAAAATCGGACCAGACATTCCACCTGTTCGGCCCAGTCGATACATATGGCACATGATTTAAACATTTTAAATTGGCTGGTATGATCCATTATTGAACATCATCCCGGATGATCCACCAAATTAGCCCGGATGATCTACTTTTTTATCGGTCGTCCGACTTTACTCCTCGGGATAATCGCCTGTGTCTAATCATCCTGGCCAATATCTGATCAGCCCGGATGATCGAACCGCCTTTCTGACCAATCGGCCTGTATGAAATTATTGAACCTTATCAATCGAGACGATCTAGCAATTAGCCTGGCCGATATGGCTGATCCTTTAAATTCAGATCCTTCCAGCCATTTGCTTCACTCAAAGCTTTCTCAAACTCCTTGTATTCTTGCTCTAGTGCTCTATTCTCTGAAAATGGCAGGAGGGAAAAGTGCTCAAGTCATCTTTCTGGCAGTTCCTCGAGGGCCACTCTGGACCCTCGATTCCTAGAGGCAGATTCTCAAGCCGCCTACCAGCGCTACAAGGAGGCTGGAATCAAGTTCTCCCAAATCGTCAATCCAGATTATCTCTCTTATCCAGTACTCGAATTATTTGCATATACCTCCTTATGCTTTTTTATAACTATAGCTATCCCCTTCAATTTTGAAATTTTATTTAAATTCTATGCAAGCCTTAGAATTAATTCTTGCTACACTGCTCTTGCCTCATATATGAATTGACGCTCTGTCGAGATCACATAATAGGATTGCTAAGAACTTTTATAACTTTCCACCATAGGGGACAAACTCCTTACCCTATATTCTGATCCTGATTATGACTGGGCACCAACCAATCACTTCCTTCGGAACACCATAATCCACTTTCATGTTGGAGAGACTAGCTCTTTACTCAAAGATGCTAGGGCTGTTAAACTTGTCCTTCGCACCTCTATAATCCCAAAAGCCGGTGATCGTGTCTACATTACTCCTATTCTTTCTATCACCACTTTTTATATTCTAGCCCATTGCAAATTCAATGTAACCGACCTAATCTTTTGCTACATCGATCACTTTACTATAATTCAAGATCCAGGTCATAGGAGGAAACCAACTCTTGCCCTAGGACATCTCATTGTATATATTCTAGAAACAAAATATAACCTCCAATATCCTGCTCCACCAGATCTCCCCACTGCTTTCTACTCGAACATTTCCTTTAAAACTCTTCACAATACTCATCTCCACCCAGGGGATGGGGAAGCTCATACCAAGGAGGAGGAGGCTCTCGCTCCTGTTCCTGAACCTGTCCCGCTCTGCCAGCACTCTCAGCTGGATCTATTGGTGGAGCGATTCAACCAGTGGAACTTCGATTCAAGGGATACATTGCTGCACAGAACCAGCAACATGCTGAGGATTTTCCTTGTTTTGACGCCTACGTTGCACACCAGCAGTAGCAGCATGACGTGGATATGGCCTGGTTTGGATCTCAATTTTTTGCAATGATTACTCACTTTCAGCAGCCTCCACCACCACCTCCTCCACCATCAGATGATCAGGGCCCATCATTTTACTAGTCTTTCTTTTATTATAGTTTGTTTCTGTTTTTTTTTATTGGTAGTTTCTATTTTCTGTTTTACTTTTCCCCCTCCTTTTTGTGATGTCAAAAGGGCGAGTGATTTGCTATACTACTAGTTTCTTTGTACTTTGAACTTTGATAGTTGACATGTGTTCTTACTAGTTGCTTTGTACTTTGTACTTTGATAGTTGACTTGTTTTCTTTTCCTTCCCGCTGTCTTCATTAAACTGACTGAACTCCTTAGATTTTTTCTTGTGTATTTGCCATCATTAAAAATGGGGAGATTATTGCGTATCTGTTTTTCAGAAATAGAATTTTGATGATTACAAACACTTCTGTTTTACTTTGGCTGCCTTGCCTACTGACATTTCATGACCATAAGATTAGAGGGCAATCAGAACCAGCTCAAGATTGGGTAGACTAGGTCTGAGTCAGTTTGTAATGTACTTTTTCCCTTTCTTAAGTCAATTGTAATCTTTGAGGTGTCCGATGCCAAGTAACAACACACACACACTTGAGTGATTTTTTCTATCTTAATTTAGAGTTTTTTTATTTTGCTCACATTGGCCGGGATGATATTTATATCAGCCGAGATGATCGACTCAAAAATAGAAACCTTAATCAGGGCATCATGGTTAAGGTAGCCATCATTAAGCAGATCGCCTTGGATTATATTGTATCAGCCAGGATGATAGGCTCAAATCAGAAAGAATCAGCCGCCATGATCTATTTAGGTATTCTTTATTTTAGGACATCGTCCAGGATGATATACAATCGGCCTGGACGATGCTGCATAATTATGACTAAATTAATTTAGTAATTAAGGAAAGAAATTAAGGCTGATTGCATGAACACATTGGTCGATCCAATCACAGTATCGGTTGGGATGATGTCGTGGATGATTGACATCAGCCTACTTCAATTCAGGGTGATGTCCAAAATGATTTGGCTCGAATTTGAAATAATCAGCCAGGATGAAATCCTATCGGCCTAGACGATGTGACAAAAATTACTCTAATCGTCCCAAACAGACCGGGTTGATTGAGCAAAATTTACATGATAGGCTCGGCCGATACCCCTATTGACCTGAACGATAAAGTCGATTTGTATAAAATAAGAGCTATTCTGAAGCTCTTCTATTTAAGATCTCTTGCTCTACCTTAGAGGATATCTATTTCTGTTGTCTTGACCTGAGAAAGCCTAGAGGAGAGGGAGAGAGAGGGAGAGAGAGAGAGAGGATTTTTTGAGGGGGAGCTTGTGAGGGGGATTCACAAGGGTTGCTCCAAGCATTATTCCACTTATTCTTCAACTAGAGTCTCTTATCCTTGGAAGGGTCGAGAGAGGTGAGCTTCAGCAATCAATCAAGGTTCTCTGTCTGCTTCAGGAGGAAGTAAAAGGAGTTGTTTTCTCTGCCTCACCGAGGTTGGCGGAAAGGAGTTTTTATGAGGGCTTCTCCGCCTTGCTGTGGGAGCAAAAGGTGAGTCACTTTTGTAGTGTAATACTCGCAAGGCGCCTCCAAGTAGTGGACGTAGGTCGTGTTGACCGAACCACGATAAGATTAGAGAAAGTCGCCTTAGATGGTTTGGTCACATAAAACGGCGGCCTTGCGATGACCCGGTTAGGAGAGTAGAGGTATTAGATTTGACTTATGTTAAGAAAGGTAGAGGTAGACCTAAAAAGACTTGGTTAGAAAATATTAGGAATGACCTTTCTTTTTTAGATTTAAAAGAGAATTTGACTTTTAATAGGACACAATGGAGAAAAAGGATTCATGTAGCCGACCCCACGTAGTGGGATAAAGGCTTGATGTTGTTGTTGTTGATGTACACTTTGATTTACGTTGAGGTGAATTTTGGTTTGAGTTTTGTGTTTTGATCGATCAAAATTTTTAAAATACCAATTCACCCCCTCTTGGTTAATTTTGGGCCAGTTCATAGGGCTTAACATCCCTAATAAACTTTCAGTAGATAAGGCAACTATGTTTTATTTTCTACTAGACCAGAAAATTAAGGATTGTCTCATGATTTGACATGTCCTAGAAGTGATTTTCCTATTAGCTTGATATCCTACAAAATATGAATCAAAATATCTTATGATTTTAAAGGAGGTGCTATACCTAGGATATCATTTTCCTAAGTCTTGGGTCCATAAGAGATATCTAAGGATTCTCTTAACTACAATCTAGTGGGACTCTTTTGGATTAGCCAGAAATCTAGCATATAGATAAACACTAAACATAATATTAGGTATGCTAGTAGTCTTGTAAAGAAGTGATCCAATCTCTATATTTATTTTAATCAATAGATTTTCCATTTGAATCCTTGTCTAACTGAATAGTGGAACTCTTGGGAGTGTTGATTGACTTGGATTTATCCTTTTCCTATTTCTTAAGGATGTCTTTAATGTATTTTGTTTGACTAAGGAAAGTTCCATCATCATTATACTTTATGCTAAATCCCAAAAAGTAAGTTAGTTCTCCCATCATGTTCATTTGGAATTCTTTACTCATTATATTTGAAAACTCATCACAAAGGCTTTTAACAAAGGATCCAATAAAATATCATTAACATAAATTTTAGCAATCAGTAATTCATCTCTTACCATATTTACAAATAGGGGGTATCTATGCTCCCCTTAACAAAAGTTCTTTTAGTAGAAATGTCCTTGGCCTTTTATACCATTCCCTGGGTGCTTATTTTAGTTTATATAGTACCTTTTTTTTAATTTTTTTTGCAAAGGAAAATAATTGCATTAATAACTAAGAAGAAGAAAACAAACTACAAAACTGATTCCTCCTCGAACAAATTAAAAAAGGAAGAAGGAACCTTTTTTAAACTAAATTCTTCTCAAATAAAATTACTAACTAGAGCAAAGTTAGCACACAGATATGCTAACTTACTAAAATTCTTATCTATATAATTAAAAATGACATGATTGAAATCCTTGATAAAAGCAAGATCTTCCATCACTTTTCCACCTTTGTTCATAGCATCTTGAAGAAATTTGATAATGTTAGAATTATCACCTTCAATGATAATCCCTCTATAGCTAAACTTCTAATCTTTAATGACTTTCTTCAATGATTGAATAGCTAAAAGTTCCAACCTTGAAACATCCTAATGAATGCAAGAATGACAAAATGCCAGCAAAAATCTTCCTTTACTATCTCAAAATACTTTTCCAATTGTAGCTCTATACAAAGGTATCAGTGAGGCATCAACATTAACCTTTAACCAATCAAGAGGAGGAGGATGCCAAAGATTAGATAGTGTGATTGACTGGTTAACATCCCAATGAACCGAGTTGAAATTAGAAGACATTTTTAAAACCAAAGAGAAGCTTACACCATTAGATTCAGTCACAACTGATCTCTCTTTCATAGGCAACATGTATGAATTTATCCCTAGCTTTCCATGATAGGAACACCGAATTGCAATATAGATTAACCAACATACTATTATGCAAAGCAAGGATATTCAACCACTTACAACATTCTTCAAATATTTCGATTAATGGGATCTCAAAACGCCACAAAATTAAATGATGAAACAATTCTTCCAGTTTGATGCATCTGACAATAACATGATCTATATCTTCGATATCATTACAACCTCTAGGATTATAAACATTATCTTGCAATCTCCAATTAGCTGTAGGAATAGCATTATTAAAAAATCTCTGCCCAAATACCTCCTCCCGAGGAATTAACCTTGCCTTTTTGATCCATTTCCAAAACAAGGAGTCATGCCAATCACGTAATGAAGCTTTAAAAGCAACAGATAAATTTTTTTTGCCAGAATTTTTATAAATAAGCTATATCTTGTCTTCTTCAATTTCTAATTTGAAACTTAATTGAATTATCAAATCCACTATTTCTCTACCAAATAATTTCAAAAGTTCATCTTCATTCCAGATTCCATCTGTAATAAATCTGTCCACTGAGACTTCATTATCTTCTGGAGGTACCACCAACATTGGCAATTTGTTGATGCATTTGTCCATAATCCAATTGCCTTTATAGACATCAATAGAACCACCATGCACAATGATTCACCTAGCAATTAGATTGAGCATTCTTCCACCATAAGTAAGTATCTTCCATGAAGATGAGCACCCTTTCTTTATATAGTTCCAACATCAATTAGAGTACCATATTTCTAAGCAAGAGTTATGTGCAGCAATGATTCATTGTCCTGAATAAATTTCCAAGCCAATCTAGCCCTTAATGCAGCAACTTTAGATGCACATGAATGTAATCCAGAGCCTCCCCACTTCAAATTCTTGCACAACACCTTCCAGATGACATAGTGTAAACCCAATCTACCATACGACTTATTCCTTATGAAGCTTCTATACAATTTGTCAAACTCCTCAAGAACTCCTTTCAAGATAAGAGAGTGAGTGCAATGAAATGAGGAATAAGATAACATAATAGATTTAATAAGAACAAGCTTCCCTGCTAAAGAAAATGAATTTACTATCCCAAACATTAAGCATCCTAAAGGCTTTGTCAATGATGAATTGAAAATCATCTCTTACTAGCCATCTCAAAGCAATTTTAATACCGAGATAAAGGAGTTCTTTTACATATTTAAAACCCATGGTATGAGAAATTGCTTTCTTTTTGCCTTTCTTAACAAATTTACCTAAAATAACACCATATTTATTAGTATTTATTCATTAGTCTGTCCAACCACAAAAGTCATTAAATATCCCCATAATCTCCTTCATAGCCTCCATAGTAGCTTAAAAAAAACTAATAATAATAACATAATTTGCGTATATTAAATGTGAAATCCTTGACCCAATTGAACTAATGTGAATTCCAATTGAATCACAAATTTGGATAAAAGAAATAGATAATAGTTGTGAGCAAAGAATAGAAAGAAGAGGAGAAAAGGGACAACCTTGACAAAATCCGCTCATAGCCTTGATCCACTATGAGAAATTACCATTAATTATCAAAGAAAACATAGGATCTTCAACACATTCCAATATGAGATTGGAAAACTTGGTAGGAAATCCAAAATATTCCAAAAATTTCTTTAGTGTAGACAAACACATAGAAACATATACTTATTCCATATTAATTTTGAATGAGATAAACACTTTTGATGATCTAGAATACCTTAACTTGTGGAACACTTCTTGAGAAACAAACACATGATCTGGTAATGATCTTCCTTTCAAAAATGTCTATTGCACCTCAGAGATAACTTTTGGCATAACAGAAACCAATCTATTCAAGATTACCTTAGTCGCCACTTTGTAAACTAAATTACATAAACTGATTGGTCTATAGTTAGAAGAAGAGAGTGGGTTGTTCACCTAAGGAATAAGCACAATTAAAGTTTCTTTCCAAGCTTCATTGATATCTCCAGAATAAACAAACTTTTTTATAGCTCACCTAAAATCTACTTTAATAATATCCCAATAAGCTTTAATAAAGGAGTAGGAGATACCATCTTTGTGAGGAGCAATAATGCCACCAGTTTGCTTCAAAACTAGCTCCACTTCCTCCAAGGTAAATTCCCTATTCAACAAATATTTGTCATTATCATTCAAATAATTCATCGGAATAGGCCATCCATCAAGATTGCAGTTCCTTTGTTTCCATTTCTTCTTTTTGAATAAAAAAAACACCTCTTCAATTTTTTTTTGGTCTCCCACCAGCACATCATACTCATCTTTTACTTTATTAATGTAGTTCGAGTTCCTCTTTGCACTGGCATACGCTTGAAAAAACCTAGAATTGCAATCTCTTTCTACCAGCCATTTGACCTTTGCTCGTTGTCTCCACCATGTATTAAAGCGAGCCATAGTTGAATTTAGCTCATTCACCTTAGCCTTAAGAATCCACCAGTCTTCTTCTTAGAGAAATCCAATGTCAAATTCTTTAGTTTGGAATCCAATATAACATTCAATAAATAATCCTTTAACTAATTAAGTTCTTGAGCTTGGCTTTACTCAAATAAAACAAAGACTTCAAAGCTCTCTTAAATTTGATATTGAGAGTGTGAGAACAGCTCCCATAATACACCTTATTCCATTCTTTCCTTTCCAAAGTAGAAGAGGCCGAAAAAGATGCCCAAACATCCTCAAATTTGATGTTCCTCTTTGCCACAGTGTTAAAATCAAGAAGATTAAGTAGAATTGGACAATGATCCAATTCCACTCTAGCCAAATGTCTAATAACCATATATGATGGGAGGAGTTTATAGCAGTTGAATTAATAAAACACTTGTCTAATCTTTCTAGGATTTGAGCCCGTCCATCCTTGTTGTTGCATAAAGTTAACTTGGGGACAATGCATCCAGCTTTATGAAAGTTATTATTAGACAAAAAGGACTTCATCTCCTTTGGTCCTTGGGAAAACAAAAATCTTTTCCCACCTCCCTTGTCCTCTTTTGAAATCAAATAATTAAAGTCTCCACCCACCACAGGAAAGTTAGTGGTAGAAATGTTTTGCAACCCCTCCCACATGTATCTTCAATTATAAACATATTTGTTTCTATATACAGAAGCAATCCTCCATGTACCTTTGTTCATTTTTTCAAGATCTCTAATTACCACTTGGGAAGAAGATTCTAGAATAGAAAATGAAGCCATACGAGATTTCCATAAGACAAGAATACATCTAGACAAACCATCGGAGCGCACTTGAAAATAATCCCAACCATCACCAATCAATAATATGACTTCAAAAGAAGACAATTTTGATTCCAATAAACCCAAAAAGAAAACACCATGAGCTTTTACAAACTCCTCTAGATATAGAGAAGCTCTCTTCTTCCTAGCTCCTCTACAATTCCAAAAAGCAATAGATGAAATTATTGAAAAAGAGGGGAAGAAATCCCCGTTTTACCTTTCATATCCATATCCAATCTTCTACTCATAGTAGCCAAACTAATCGGCCCTAGGCCTTTTAGTTGTTTAGATTTTTTTCTTTTAACATGAGAGGAGCCACCATCTTTATTTTCCAGTTAAGTAGCTTCTCCATCCAGGGAAATAATTCCATAACCTTCAATAACATTAGAATCTTCAAAAGACACAATATCCTCCTTCCTTGACTAGGTTATTTCACCATCCTCAACAATGTCGTTTAGAACTTTTAATTTGTTTTCAACATTAGTAAAGTAGCAAGAAATAAAAAATTTATCCACCTCAGGTTTAGCCTCTTGAATTATATCATTATGCATAGCACCATCTTGAGTAGGGGTAACTTCAACAGCTCCTAAATCATGCTCTAAAACATCTCATTTGCTAGAAACATTGATAGCTACAACTTCTTTTTCCGTTGAGATCACTAAAGTAGGTTCCTTCCTCATAGAAACTTCCACTGGATGGGGATTAAACCTCCTAGTGACATGATTTTTAATCCTTTTTTGTTTTAAGTTTACATGCAACCATGGACCATATCCTTTCTTTCACAAGCACCTTCAACAACATCCTCATGAGTAGTTTTTGGAATATCTACCCTAGTTGGAATTTATAAACTATTCACCTTCTTAGGTTTTTTAGAAATAAGCTTAAGCTCAACTTTATTCTCCATACAATCCTTTTTGAGATGCCTAATATTCAATACCCTGAATAAATTTCCTATACCTTCCCTCCACCCAAACACCTAATGGAAATTTAACATCCAACTTAAAGCAAATACAAATCCTCTCAAATTTCCTTCTTCCCCACAAAAACATGTTTCCATCTATCAAATATGGCTTTCTAATGATAGATGAAATCCTACAAACATTTATTTTATCCCAACATTATAAAGGGAGATTAGGCATCCAAATCCAAATAGGAGCAGTTAAACCCTTTAATGAGATAGGAGAAAAGGTTGGTGACCATTTATCAATTCTAATGATGTGCCAATTTACATACCATGGCCAATCAAACTTATAAAATGAGCATAAAACCCAACTCATACCAAGCAATGTGATATGGAACCTACCAAATTGGGACCATTGCTTCCTTAATTCTGAACAAATCACCAGAAAAGGATTATTTCCACATAAGATCTTGATCACCAATGAATTCTAAAGCTTCTTTGAATTTTCTAATTCATTTTGTAAGTGAAGTTTAACTGTTGAACCATTATAAGAAAGGCACTCACCAAAGTCCAAATCCAAGGCTTTTATATTCTCCTTCTTACTTCAAGCATTTTGCTGAGAATTACTAGAAGGATGAGTTAGAACTGCAATAAGATTGCTATCACAACAACCCAGATCTCCTGAATTGATATTATGAACCTTAACCAGATCCAAATGTAGTTCTTTCACCTTAAAAGATCCATTTACATTGCACAGATCTTCAGAACTTATAGCGATCAAATTGAATCCTATAGCTTGAACATCTTATGGGTTGAATCCTCCCAGATCAATATGATTAGAATCCAATCCCTCATAGACATTATGCACTTTTTTCGTAGGGCTTGATGAAGAAGAGGCCCCTACATCCATATCGTCTTTTGAATCTAGAAGCAAAGCATACTTGAATTGGATTTTATTATTATCTTCAATTACCACATTCTTCCCTTTACCAATAACTTCAATTTCCTTCTTAGACATTAGTAATCCACCTTTGTTAAAGATCACAGCCATACCACTTTTAATGTTAGTTTTTAATCCTTGAATGAAGCCAACTTTCCCATCTCCAAATGCCTTTGGAGAGGAAGAGAACTAACGAACCAAAGCATAAGAACTTTCGATGTAGACCGCCAAACATCGAACAAACCAACAGCCAAAGGAGGCTGGCAACCCTCCGCCACCATCGCAAAAAATCTTGAAACCCACAAACTTAAATTTTGAAAAGACCTTCTCTATCTAAATTCTTAGAGTTTCTCTCTCCAGGTTTTCTCTATTTTCTATCCAAGGCCTTTTTTGATTTGAACACATGATTAGGAAATTGTTAATATTTAAAGCCTGGTGGTTGTTCAACATACACATCTTTTGTAATCATCCCATTTAGAAATGCACTCTTAACATTCATTTGTTATAATTTGAATCTCTTAAAATAAGCAAAGGCTAGTAGCACTCTATTGGCTTACAATATTTCTACAAGGGTAAAGGTTTCTTCAAAATCAATCCCTTATATTATGTTATACCCCTTAGCCAAAAATCTTATCTTATTCCTTACCACTACACAATAATAATTCATCTTAATTTTGAAAACTCACTTAGTTCCCACCACACTTTTATCCTTAGGTCTTTCAACTATCTTCTAAACATCATTCCTTACTAATTGATTTTACTCTTCTTAAATGGCTAAGATCCAGAATTCATTAGATAGGGCTTAAATTAAGTTGGTTGGTTCTATCAAGAGATGAAGAAAGCGTGGTTCACCTCTTTTCTATGTCCAGGCCTAGTTCTAACACCTTCAGATGGGTCTCTAAAGATCAGTTCATTAGGATGACTTGAAGATTATCTCTATTTTATAGGCAAAGTATTTTTAGGTTCTACCCTTTTCTCCATATTTACAGATTTTAATCCTTTGGTGACCTATACAACCTCTTCTTCATCTACCCTAAATCCTCAAGAATTATCAGAATCATCAAATACACCATGAGTGATTGCCTAAACTACTAGTTTTCTTTTATCAAAAACTCTATAGGATTTCCCAATACTGTAATAATCTAGGAACACTCCATCAGATTTTGTGTAAAACTTTCCTAGTAGAGATTTCCCATTATTCAAAATGAATACTTACATCCAAAGACATGAAGGTGAGAGAGGTTGGGTGACCTACCCTTAAGAATTTTATAAGGTGTTTTGTTCAGCTTTTATCTAACATTTTTCCTCATTAGAACATAACAAGTTGTATTCATTGATTCTGCACAAAAGTATTTAGAAAGTTAGTAACCAGCAAATATGGCTCTAGCGACTTCTACCATGGTCATGTTCTTCCTTTCAGCTATCCCATTGTTTTGTGGAATCCTATGAGCTAAAAAATTTGGGTCTTTCCCTTTCTCCTCACAAAAAGATTAAAAAATTTCTTTCTCAAATTCACTACCAGGATCACTATGAATTGTCAAAATTTCACAACCTAATTTCCTCTGAATCCAAGTGGAGAAAGATTTAAACCTTTTGATTGATTCACTTTTATGAGATAGGAATATAGCCTAAGTAAACCTCAAAACATAATTAACAGTCACATACCTAAATACTTTTCCTCATAGGCTTGTAGAACTAATAGGTCCAAAGAGATCTATGTATAGAACTTCTAAGGATTTGCTAGTGGTGATGTCTTTGATTGATGGGAAAGAGGATTTGTCTTATTTTCCCAACTAACAGGCATCACACAAGTGGTCCTTAGTGAACTCTAGTTTGGGTATTCATCCAGCTAAGTCTTTTTGGGTTATTTTTTTAAGTCTTTTTCATGCTTGCATGACACAATCACTTATATCATAACCAGGACTAATCAACAATTATTTTTAAGTAAAAGGCAATGTTAGATTTAATGAAATTTAGATTAAGTATATAGATATTATTTATTCTCCTTCCCTGTAAAATAGTTTAATCATTTAAGCTTATTATATAGTTGGTAGATAAGAATTTAATGTTGAAGCCTTTATCACAGAGCTAGCTTATGCTAAGAAGGTTATGTTTTGAGCCATCTACTAGTAAAATATTTTCAATGATGAAATTTTTAGAGTTTCCAAATTTACCAGAGCTCAACACTCTATTGTGGTATTATCTCCAAGTGTTACCAAAATTCCTTCCTTGGCCTCCAATGAAAGGAATAGATTTGCATCTCTAGTATTATGCCTTGAACATCCACTGTCTAGGTACTACATGATCTCATGAGGCCTTTTATGAGAGCACGCTAATAAAATAATCATATGTTAGATTTGGGAACCCAAAAAGATTTGGATCCCATCTTATGGAAAGAAGAATGAGATGCATGTAATCCATGCTATGAATTTTGAACTTTTGGCCTCCACACCAGATGTGCACTATAATGAATGGTAAAATTATTAAAGATATGTCCTATCATGCCATAAGAAAAACATCTAACACCATGAAAAGGATGTACTAATATTTTTTTGTTATGGTTCCTCTTCCTAGGTTTTAATCATGCATACTGATGTGATGGATAATAAAAATCTTTAAGTTAAGGTAGTTTTTTTATTTTGTTTGAAAGTATTTACTTTGATTTGTAAAAACTAATTTACACTTTCAAGAGTTAAATTTTTAATTTTCAGTGCATTCTCCCTATTATCTATTTCAGATGCAAGAGTTTTTAATCTTTTGTATGTAGCTTCTAATTCAACATGCGATAACAAAGAATCATGCAACTCAATTAATTAAGAATGCTTTTTTTAAAAAACTTTAAACTCATCTAACAAGGCCATATGATTATTATCCAAAGTAGATTGATCGTTTCTTAGGATTTCATTCTCTTTTTGTAGATTTAAAAATCAACTTTGAGGTTAGCATATAATTTCTTTAGCTTTAAATATGAATAATGAATTTTTTAAGAAACTTCAAGTAATTAGTTGTAGGTAAGCTCATATACATCTTATTTATTATAGTGATCAAGTTCATCATCATCCATTAAGCATAAGTTTGTTACATCCTATTCTGCTTTAGTTACAGAGGAGTCTGATGTTGAATTTTCCCAGAAAGCCTTTTGGATCCTTTTATTATCCTTCTTGAACATAGGTTTTTTTTAACCTTCACCTTTTTTAGGTGAGCTTTAAGAGTTGGTCAATAAGTCTTTAGATGCCCTATCTTCTTGCATTCATAGCAAATAACGTTAGTGGAAACTTTAGAATTTTTAATATTCTTACCCTCATTTTAATTCGTATATTATTTTTTCTTTTTCCTTAAAAAGCTTTTGAATTGCCTAGTTATAAAAGCAATGTCATCATTTTTTAAACCAGAAGAATCTATGTCATAATCATTAGCATTTAAAGTTATAATTTTCTCCTTTTCTTCTCACCTGCATCAAGCTTCCTTTGGTTCACCCCATGCTCATAAGCAATGAGTGATCCAAGTAATTTATCTATTGAATAAATTTTTAGATCCTTAGATTCAATAATAGCAGTAATTAATGCATCAAAGAAAGAAGGTAAACATCTCAAAATCTTGTTAATTTTTTTATAATTATAAGTTTTCCTCCTGAGGCAAGCAGAGATATAGTAATCTATGTAAACCTATTATATATTTAAGAATTAGATGTGTTAGGTTTCGTACAAAAAAGTTTATAATCATGTAGAAGAATATTTAGCCTAGATTATTTACTTCCTTTATCCCTTCATAAGTAATGCACAGTTTGCCCCAAATCTCTTTACTAGTTATATAAGTGGAAACATGCATATAATCATTTGAGTTTAAGGAATTAAAAAAAGAATTCAAACACTTAGCATTTAGTTTTGCTATATCTCTATCATTTGTTGTTTATTCAGTAAAAGAAATTTTAGTTTTAACACCATTTACTAATCTAAAAGGTACAGAATAACCATCTTGAACAAGCATCCACATATGACAAGCAATTGATTGTGAAAAGGTGGATATGCGAGTTTTCTAAAAATTAAAAGGAATATTATCAAAAAAAGGAGGTTTAGTAATTGAATATCCTTCTGCGGTGTTTCTATTTCTCAAGATAGCCATGCATCTTAATTCAAAAGTTTTCTAAAACATGATCTTAAGAATCCCACTTTGATACCACTTGTAAGTGCTCTGATACCACTTGAAAGTTCATGAGGGTGGCTAATCCAAAAAAATCTAGTCTTGAGGCAAATAAAGTGGGGGGGGGGGGGGGGCGGGGGAATTGTTTTGGGGGTGGGCGGGTGAATTGTTTATTTAAATAAATTCTTAGTAAAAGTAAAAATCTTTTTAAAATTTTTAAATATTTTAAATTAAATTATTTATGCAGAAGCAAACTTAATTTATTAAACAAAGATCAAAGATTTTGACCACAGATCAAATAATAGAGATATGCAGAAATTAAAATGTGATAAAAAATAAAATGAAAGAGCACACTAATAAATTCTTAGCAAAAGTAAATTATTTATGCAGAAGCAAACTTAATTTATTAAACAAAGATCAAAGATTTTGACCACAGATCAAATCATAGAGATATGCAGAAATTAAAATGTGATAAAAAATAAAATGAAAGAGCACACTAACATTTATAATGGTTCAGCCAACTTAATCTATGTCCACTTCTTGGAGACTCCATCTCCAATTATTATACTAAATAGAAGGGGCTCTCCTTTTACTCCCACCGCAAGGCGTAGAAGCTATTACAAAATCTTTCCACCGATACGGTGAGGCAGATAACCTTGAATCCTTTTATTCCCTCCTGGAGTAGACATAGAACTTGTAGTCCTTTTACTCCCTCCCCGAGTAGGTAGAGAACCATGATTATAATACTAATGAAGATGTCCCAAAGCAACCAAGAAACTAGAGAAGCAACATAAGGATGAGTATGAACACCTTACTTGCAGTAACCTTTGTTAATCCCTCACAACTACCCCTCACAAGGATCTCTGTCACTCTCTAAAGCTGTCTCTCTTCCTTGTATAAGCTCTCTCTTAGATCTCCTCCACGATAAAAGATTAACTCAAGGGTTAATACAATTTCTTAGATAGAGAGCCTCTAAAAGAAGCCTTAATTTTTAATTCTGCGTAATTGATCATCTAATATAATCAGTACGTTATCCTGTATGGTTAGTACAAAATAGCCCTTTCAGCCAGGATAAATAGCATAGCACTATATGATTAGCTCAAGAGAAATAAGCTGATCATCCCAAAAAAATTATAAGATCAACCTAAATGAATAGTTTAAATCAATTAAATTTCATCTAGCATGATAACCGATGATTCCCAATCATCACATGCACTTCTCTATCATCTAGTATGATATGTGTCAAGCATCCTAGATGTTTAATAAAATAATTATTATATTCATCTTGAATGGTAGGTAGCGGTCCCTTATCATCCCATAAATATTCTCTATCATCTCGGATGGTCATCACTAATCATCTTGTATGATCGAAAGAAATTATGTTTTATTATAATTGTTCTCCTAATCATAGAATTAATTTAGGCATGATTGTCCTGAATAATCTAGGATGACATACATCATCCTATATTATTAGTGCAAAATTTGAAAATCAAAATATTACCTAAATTGTGACTGGCGACATTTTTTCACCATGTAAATTGATCGTCTTGGATTAAATGGATTTTCCTGTATGATTAGTTTAATCACTCATAATTAGCATGGATACTCTAATTAGGGTTTTGGTTTTTAACTGATTGTTCAATACAATCTGAAAGCATGCTATATAATTAGGTCAAAAAGAAAGAATTCTCTAACTCATCAAATTTTCTCCCTACAAGTGTGTGTGCAAGGTTAATTAGCTTGGGACCTGCCAAATACATTACTTGACTCAAGAAAAGGAAAAAATGCTTTGAAATTAAAATTACAGATAGACTCAACCATGGTTTACCCAATCTTGAGTTGATTTTGTATTGCAAGTGATCTTGTAGACCTGAAAGGTTTGTAAGCTGGGCAAATAAATTAGATATGCAACAATAGTAGTGGTAAAGAACCAATAATATTTATTATCATAAAAATCTCAGTTCTCAGATCTAGATTTATAGTATCATACTTATGACGATGATCATAATAAATGTGTTTAGAGTGTAGTTTAATGATTTAAGACTTATGATTGGTGTTTGATATAAGGAAACTAACCTCATTCAAAGATAAGGTCAATAGAAATTACACATTAAATATACTTCACTATGGTTTGAAATTCACATGGATGATTCATGGGGATGTCTTATGTATCTCTAATACACTACAAAAAAATTACTTTTGATGAAACATATATTAAGACATTTTTATTTAAATACCATTAAAAGTATTTATAAGGCATATTCTAATTGGTGCATATTTATTAGGGCATGTAATAATTTGGCATAACGAGAGTTATTTAGCAATAAAATAGAGAGATCATTTGAATAGGTTTTTGTGCTACTTCTTCTAGGTTAAATTTATTTGCCTCTTTCATCCGACATAGGTTCTCTTCATCCAACGTGCATTCTTTATGTCTACCCTTCCTAGTTCTTGTTGAACACTGCCTAGTTCTCAACAATCCCTGCCTATTTCTCACCAATTGTTGCCTAATTCTCACCAATCGTTGCCTAGTTTTCATTGATCATTGTTGGTACATCGACAATCACAATCGTTACAGGTAAATCTTCTCTTGGCTTTCATTCGCACGCCTTAATCCTTCTTTGAAATAAGAATGCCTAGAGTCTAGGGTTAAATAAAAGTTTCTTCATTCTTCTTTTCATTTTTTGGTTTCTGAAGAATAAACATGTAGAATATTATTGTTGTTTCTGAGTTTGAAGTTCTTTAGGACATTATTCTGGTTTTAATCTATTTGCATTTTCTTGTTTGATCTGTTTCTTCACCTATTTTTATATGAATGATTCCATGCTACAAACTGTGTTTATTGTTTTCCTTAGTTGACTTGATTGCATTATGTTTTTTTTTTTTTTAATGTTTTTATTATTACAAGTCTATGCATTGAAAATACATTTAGAACTAAATATGAATTTGTTAAGAAATTATGAAACAAAAATACCTTTAAAACCATAATTAGTTCAGGGGGCACTGCCCCTAGAAACCCCCGCAAGGGCGCTGCCCCTGACCCCATGGCCATATAATAGTTTAGAATACCAATTTTGAGAATTTGAACTCGACAAAAATTTGATATTTAAATAGAAAGTCTTCATTTTGTGCTAATACATAAAGTAATTGGGAAGGATATATCTCGTAAACTTGATATAAAAGAAGAACTAACACTGTTAAAACTCCTTTAGGTTTGAGAAATTATTAGTGAACTACTTATAAGAACTATTTTAAACCAAATCAGTTATCCTAAGATAATAGTTGAATAAGCTTTACTTTTGACAACATAAGGTAAGGAGTTAATTCTGAAGTATTAGAATAAGGTTTCAATAAAATACTTACATTGGTGGTGAGTTTCCTCACAAAGCTTGAGAGGTTGTTGTGTTTGAAGTAATTGGGAAGGATATCTCTTGCAAACTCTGGAGGTCTCCACACCACAAAGCTGGTAGCTTCTTCTTCCTAAGACACCATGTGTTCGATGATAATAAAAAAAAAATTTAAGGATATATATATATAAAGGCACTTTTATTTAATTACCTTAACAAATATTTATTAAGGAATTTTGTCTTTTCGCGCTAATTAGGAGAGGTATTTGGCACGAGCGTGAAATTAA
Organism: Dendrobium catenatum; assembly: GCF_001605985.2. Classification (NCBI taxonomy): domain Eukaryota; kingdom Viridiplantae; phylum Streptophyta; class Magnoliopsida; order Asparagales; family Orchidaceae; genus Dendrobium; species Dendrobium catenatum. Next base: position 905,084 of record NW_021320182.1, read on the forward strand.
AAATTTGGCATATTTTCTTTTCACCCTAATTAACAGAGGGATTGCAATCAGAGTGAGGTTGTGCGATAGTTATCAATCTCGCTTCTTTTGGTTTCATCTTGTTCGTTTGCCTCGATCAACTTGTTCATTCGCCTCCTTCATCATCTATTTCGTTTGCCTCCTTCATCATCTTATTCATTTGTCATGTTGATCTTTGCTGCTAAATCCACAATCGCGACTACCGCATCTCATAAAATACTTTTAATCAACGGCCTTAATCGTTCGAATGTTGAATGATCGCTGTCTAGGGTTCCAAAAAATTTTATTCTTTCTTTTCTTGATTTGTAAGGTTCTTGAGGTTCTCATAATGTTTGAAAAATTGACCAAACACCTACGTAAATTGCTGAAAAGGCAAATATTTTGCTGATCTTAAAGTTCATTTGGACATTGGTCTGATTTTAGCTCTCTTCATTTTTCTTGTTTGATTCATTGCATTACTTTTTTTATGATGTTTTGATATTAACAAGTGTATGCTTTTTAAAAACATTCACAACAAAATGTGAATTTAGTCCTTGCTTTGCCATGCTCAGTATTAATATTGAACCAACAATACCCTTACAATCAAAATTTGTTTTGTAACAACTAATGTTTGGCTCCCCACCAGGGCATTGCTCAGAATCTTCATCACGGATGAAGATTTATGCTCTAGATTCACATTTCTGATAAGTTATATGTCAAAATAGACTTATGAATTTCATATCTTATTAAAAGATGTTATCATACATAAATCTATGGTATGTATATGCAGTCTAATTTTCTTAAGAAAATTCTTTTAATGATTATGTTAGTTTAGAAACAAAAAAATCATTATATGTTGTATTGTTAGAAGTAGGGAAATTTTTTATAGATACTTCATTAGCAGTCATGTCTTATTATGTTCAATTGATTTTTACAAATTGGTATGAATGATTTGCTAAATTCTAAAAATAATGATAAATTAAGGTTTTATATAATGTTTAGGTTCGAAACTTACCCTCATGCTCAAATTTAGTTTCATATTATCTTTTGCTCAACTTTATGTTTTTATTTATAAATATTTCTGAGTATAAACTCTGATATAGAATCATAGTGTAATTATAACTTTTTTTTTGCATGTAATATATCATTTAAAGAATATTTATGAATTTTGTTTTTCAAAACTTAAAGATCTTTCATACTAGATACTTGTATTAATATGCGATTGATATGCCTTATATGAGATTCAACTTTTTTATTTCTTATGAATGTTAAGCTCTAATGAAGCAGTTCTAAATTAGAATTATGATATTTCTTAAATTTTTAAGCTCTATATAAACTCTTATTTATTTTGTTTTGTAAATTTTATTTTAATTCATGCTTGATTTTTTTTCTTAAGATCTTTCAAGAAATATGTATTGATTTCATAATAATATCTAGTCAAAAAATATTTGACTAAAAGGTCTTTAATTTTTATACAATATTTAAACATTTTAGAGTCACATTGTGTGAAGTTCTTAAATTGACTATGCAATAGATTTCTTTAATCAATGAATGTCATATTTTTCCTTAAGTTTATGCATATTAGCTCTAGCTGCTTTTATTATAACAACACACTTAGCCAAAAGTATTAAGCAAAATTCAACTTTGTGGGAATCAAATATGTCATGTTTTTTAGAAGATTTCTTAGGTTATATGTCAAATTTGAAAATATCTCATGATATCTCTCATGTAAAGTGGAATATAAATACATTTAATAGTCATGTTGAAATTATCTAGGATTATTGGTATATTGATTTTTCTTAAACTGCATCATTTTATTGTGTTGTTATTTATTCCTGATATTATATTATCCTACATCTAAATGACTATATAACATTAAACTCTGATGTCAACTATGACATGGAAAGTCTTATGATCTAGGATTTCTCAAGAAAATCTAATATGAGATGTGGAAAATAATGTTGTAAAGATATAAAATTCTTAGTGCTCGTATTCATAAATTTTGATAGGTATTTACTACTTTTGTTGAAAATTAAAATATGAAGAATATCAATTTAAAAGATAACTCAATAGCCTTTTGCTAGAGAATGCTTAGTAATTTAGAACAAAAAAAAAACATAATGAATTGAAATTCACATACTAACTTAAACTAAGATTGTATCAAATTTGAGTATAATCAATCTCAGAACCAAATCCTATAAAAAAATTTGTAGCAGTGAATAAAATAAAAAATAAATAAATGTTAAAGATCAAACTTCACATTTATACAAGGTGAATGATTTTTCAAAAAATCTTAATGTATCACTTGATCATAAAGTTGACTCATTAAAGTATAGAAAATAACACTTTTATCTAAGCTTTATTCAAAATACTTCATTGAACTCTGTAAAAATACAAATCCCTTATTTATAACTATAATGTTCTCTTTGGAACCCCTAGCTTTCTATCAAAATAGAACATATTTCATTAACTAAAGAAGTCACATAATACTGCCCACAAAAATCATTGAATACTACATAGAAGTAAAAGACTGTAAGAAACCAAATCCCAAAATTAGAGAAAGGTCTCAACTCCCATAAACTGCAAATGTTAATCACCCACAAGTTAGGAAAAAGGTTTAAATTCAACATTCATCACCTAAGGGTTTCCAAAAAGGATACAAATCCCGCATTTGATTTTAATCAAAGGCAAAATGAAGGCAAATGTAGTTGCATTATTGCGAATCACCCACAAGTTCTTAAATTGACTATGCAACTATTGAAGTCACATCTTAAAAATGCGTCGTCAAACATGGCGTTCACAAAAAATATGACATACTCGTAGGATAAATTCAAACATAAGAAAATCATTGTAGTTGCGTTGCAAATTTCATTGAAGTCGTAAAAGGCAGTAATGCAACAAGGGATACTAAAGTTGGGTAAACCTACAAGCTATATGAGAAGCCAACATCCATAAAAATGATTATATGAAAGAGTTGTTTGGAGTAGAATCCCTTGAAGATTAGATGATTAAAGAATTGGTTTCAAGTGCTTAGAGCATTATGGAAGAAGAGGCTAAATGAGTCTTGGTTGATAGAATAAATGCTTAAAAAAATAGGAAAAAAATAGTAAATCAAATGTAATTTGGCTGATGTTGTTGTTGAAGTTTACCATGCATCCTATTTATGATATACTCAACTGCAAATGTTTCATGATGCTTATCTCATCTTCATTTTTTCTAATTTACTTCCACATTTCTCTTAATTCACTTCCATGCTACTTTTTTGTTGTAACAAACCATTGGGGAGACAAAACCAAAATTTGAATTTTTTTTTTTGGGGTTAAAACCCACGGAGGGGCCTACATGTTAATATTAAAAGCAAGTTACAGAGTCCTTAAAGGAAACCATCAGCTCACTGCTGCTCAAACGAGCTAAAAAATAAAGAAAAAGAGAAACTACAAACCAATTATTTCCACTACCAAAAAGTACAAGGAACCCTAGTAACATTCTACATATGCTAAAGACTAGCATCCAAAAAAGAAAGATAAAAAAATAACCATTAAGCTTAGTCTTTCTGCCAAAAAAATGGAAACCCATAATGATCAGTTTCCCCTGCAAAAAAGGATACCTATAAAAAAAGGGGCTACACACAGCAAGAGTGTTAGTAAAGAAAATTTAAAAAAGATAGTAATTAAGAGAACAGTAAAGAAAATAAACACAAGTGAAGCCAGTCACAGAATTTAGATCATAAGAGCTCAGAATACTCAATAAGCATAGCCTCATTAGGATTGTCCACAAGCCACTCAATCCTACCTAAAGCAGTCCAGCAGCATCTACAGTGACAAAAATTCAAAATTTCCACAACAACCTGGCAAAGACAACCAGAACTCCACGAAAACTGAGCAAGATAAAGCACACCAGAGAACCTGGGAGCCTCACAGAACTAGCAAAAATAATGACCATAAGGAAAGGGCTGTAGCCCGACAAAATACATGAAATAAGAGCTAGAATTAAATTTGAAAAAATTCCATCCAATAATCAAAGAACCAACAGTATTAAAGAACCCCATAGACCAATGCCCAAGCTCCAACAATTACAACACAAGATGGCACTGACAGCCCAGCAGCCATAGGAAAATATCCTTAAAGAGCAACCCCGAGAAAGACTGCAGCTCAGCAAAATCACCCAAACCACCCCTGGCAGGAGAGCAACAGAGGGACAAACCTTCAGCATCCACATTATTAAAATCATTGCTCCCATCTAAAAACTAAAGAATAATAGCATCACATAGGCCATCATACAAAATAAAGTCACCATAAACATAACTCGTACGGTCCCAAATAAAACACCAACAACCAACAGTCCCACTCTAGTAACCGAAAGCAGACAAGCTGGCCCATAAAACAAAACACTAAAAATTAAATCTGCTCCTATAAAATAGAGAATCCAAAGAAATTAACATGAAAATGTTAAGTGTTAACATACGGGATGCCACACGTATCAAGGTAGAGCAAACCATTGAGATGACCAGAAATAGAAGAGTTAATAAAATCAGTGAAGCATTCAAGATTACAGCCATGAGTAAAAAGCCACAAAGCACAAGAGTTACCAGCCTTACCAATATTAGAGAAAGAAGTATTCATAAAAACTAGCAACTTCTTGATATTCTTAACAAGATAAAAAATATTCGGGCTACAGCATCTTTCCTCCAAAACCTGAAATAAAGTGATGTAAAAACCAGAATCCACCTCAATGACCAAATTAATTAAATTCAAAGGGATGCAAAGTTGGATACCATACAGAATGGCCATACTAATAGTAAAGTCAATATTACCATTTTAGACGGGACCCGCAAAAGCCATAACCAACTCGCCATTAGAATCCCTAATCAAGCCACCACATCCCACACCACACACAGAATGAAAACCATCAACATTAAGTTTAAAGAAAATTTGAGGAGGTTTAATCCAGTAATAAACATTGATAACAGCAGGAGACCTCTTCCAACAAATCCCCAAGGAAGAGGTAATATGAAAGCAATTCTTAAAATTTTTTATAGTAAGCAAATTAACAGCCATAAGAGATAAGATTTTATCTTTAACCATTTGGATAACATTAAGATGATTAATCCTAACTCCATTGAACAAGGAGTTATTTCTCTCCAACCAAATAAACTAAAGGATAACGGAGGGGATAATATTGTGAATATGACCTTTAGTATCAAGAAACCAAGACTTAAGATAAGCATTAAGGGGGAGGTGAGCATTAAAACTATTTAATTGAAACAAATCATCAAAGTAGGCCCAAGTTTTAACAGCCACAAGACCAGAGACAAATACATGATTCATATTTTCAGTATGAAAAAACATTGACGTTTTGAAGCAAGAGAGAAACCTCTTTTAACGAGATTGTCCTCCATAGGAATGAACATATGAAGGACTCTCCAAACAAACACAGAAACCGTAGAGGGGATACTCTTGTGCCAGATGTTGGCAAAAATCTTATCCAAGTTGCCTTTAATTCTAAAATAATGCCAAGCATGTTTAAGATGAGATTACCCATCATTAGAAAAATCACACAGAATAATATCTTTGGGAAGAAAATTAATAGGCAAGTTAAGAATTCTCGAAATAATGTAGCCAGGGATACAATTAGATAACTTCTCATAATCCCAACAATTATCCTTGAAGAAAAAATTGACTTTAATAGAAGACAAAACCAAAATTTGATATGATGCTCTCAAGGTTTTTTTAAGACATGTAATAGAATATTTGAATCGTTATCTTTGTAGAATATTAAAGCTTAATGTTAAATCCATGTACAAAAGAAAAAAAAAAAAGATTGGATGGAAACTAACTAAAGAAAGGTGAAGAATATACTTAATTTTCCAGGGCCTACAAACTGGACATCTTTGGTCCATCTAATCTTTGTAAAAATTTTCATTCATCCTTCTCCATAAGAAATTCATCGTAATTTTAAAAATCTTTGAACTATTTTATGTTGAATTGGTCCCAGGCAGCAATATCCTTATTTTTTTAATTTATCATATTATATGGTATAATTCTGTGCAAAGCTATTTGGCTATGACCTAAAATTTAGAATACTTTTAAGAAGTGTGAATCTTTATCATAAATCTTCATTACAGACTAAGGTCGATCCCTGCCAGGGGCCATTGCTCCCTTGTACCCTTGACCATATAATAGTTTAAAAGACCAAATTTGAGAATTTGCATTTGACTAAAACTTGATATTTAAATAGAATGTCTTCCTTTCATGTTAATACACATAATGTAAAGAAAAATGAAAGTAATGGAGACTCAAAGTTTAAAAGGGCCAAAGAACTATGTATTCAATGGATGGATCATCAACAAGTTGATAAGTTTTGGTGAGAAATGGGGTAAGAATTTATTTTTGAGATTTTATAGAGACCACCATCTCCCTACATTTTCCCACAAGAAAAGTAGTAGGTTTAAAAGCGAAGAGAACAATGTTCTTATTTCTCCTTTTAGCCTGTAGTGCCAACTTCTACTCAAATTCCCCTCAAATATTCTCCCTTTTTTACTTCCATCTCACTTAAAATAAATTCACTCCAAAAATCAATTTTCCAAAATTTACTATCAATGTTATCATATAAGATTTTATTTTTGTATGAAAATTTTTTTTACTCCTTGCTTAATCACTTGTTTGTTTATAATTGCAAATCAAAGAGTGTACTTCCAACCTTTTGAATATGCATCCACTAGTTCTCATTGTTTCTAATATTCATTTATCCTCTGCTATATGAAGGTTCTGATATGGAAATGGATAGAAGTTGGATGTATTTTTCAAGGAGTAATGAAATTTTCAAAATAGGTGTTAAACACATTCTAAATTTTGCACTCAATAATGGAAGTTCACGTGGAATGATATTATGCACATGTAGAGATTATGGAAATGGAATTTGTAGGACAAGAGATGATGTTGAAGCTCATTTGCTTTGGAGAGGATTCAAACTTGGATATTACAATTAGACTGCTCATGGATAAACTTTATTTAGAGATGACATTGAATCACATTCTATCAATATTGATGACGTTAATGATGACATGAAAGGGCTATTAAATGATGCATTTGTTTTTGAAAGTAATTCTATAAATGAATGAGAAGAAATTTTTAAACAAAATGAGGATGCTGCAAAGTCTTATAAGTTGATAAGTGACTCACAACAAGAATTATTTTCCGGATGTAAAAAGTTTTCAAAACTTGATTTTCTTGTTAGGCTACTTCAACTTAAATGCTCTGGTAATTGGACTAAAAAATCATTTACTATATTACTTGACTTCTTTAGAGAAGAAATTGAAGATATTCATCTACCATAGTCCTATTACGAGAAAAAGAAGATTAATTTAGGATTTGGGCTTAATTTATAAAAAATATGATGCATGACGCAATGGTTGCATTTTATATTGGGGTCTTCATGAATTTAAGAATGAATGTGCGATTTCTAATGAGTCAAAATGGATTGTAGAAGATAGCACTTCCAAAGATATATGAAGTAAAAAAATAAAAAGGTTGCATGAAAAGTCATGTGGCACTTCCCATTAACATCATGATTGCATAGATTATTCATGTCATCTAAGACTGCATCATAAATGATGGTTGCATGAGGCATCCGGCTAACACTCTAGCTTGGCAACACTTAGACTACCAAGAAACATTTTTTGCTGCAGACCCTAGAAATGTAAGATTGGGTTTCATATCAGATGAATTTAATCCATTTGGGACAATGAATTCAACTCATAGTACTTTACCTATTGTACTGATGACATATAATTTGCCTCCTAACTTGTGTATGAAACTACAATACATGATGCTTTCTTTTCTTATTCCTGGGCCAACTCAACCTAAAAATGATATTGATGTTTATTTATAACCACTTGTGGCTAAGTTAAAAAGCATTATGGAAAATTGGTTTGCATAATTGTGATGCATGTTCAAAGGAGAATTTTTAAATACGAGCTATATTATTATCGACTATAAATGATTTTCATTTTATGCTAACTTATCAGGTTATAGTATAAAAGCTAAGTTTGCATGCCCTATTTATCAAGAGAATACATACTCAGAGTTGTTACATTTCAGTCATAAGAGAGGTTATATGGGACATTGGAGGTTCTTAGATTACGATCATCCTGATAGAAAAGATAGTAGATCTTTTAATGGTTGTGAAGAACATCAGACAATACCATCACCTATTAATGGATAAAAAAATATTGAAATGTTAAGAAGTATAAATGTGAAGTTTGGAAAGAAAACACCTTCTAATCCTAATTTGCCTTATAATTGGAAAAATTTTAGTATATTTTTCAAGTTGTTGTATTGGGAAAAAAATCTTTTATGTCATAACTTAGATGTTATGTATATTAAAAAAATGTATGTAATAAGCTTTTGGGTACGCTGATGGATCTTGATGGAAAGACAAAAGATCATTTAAATGCATGCAAAGACATGGAGAAAATGGGAATAAGCCCTACATTGCACCCTACTTATACTTCATTTGGTCATACTTATTTACCTGTTGCATGCTATACTATGAACAAAAAGGAAAAAGAAATTTTCTATAAAGTCATAAAAAATATTAAAGTGCCAGATGGATATACATCTAATATTTCAATATGAGTGCAACTAAAACCAGTAAAAATACTCGGATTAAAGAGCCATGATCATCCCATAATAATGCAACAATTGCTTCCATTATTCTTAAGACGAGTCCTACCAAAGTCAGTTCGCTCTCCTCTAATTTGACTGATCATTTTTTTAAGTCTTATGCTCTAAAGGTCTTCTCCCAATTGAGCTTCTTAGAGTGGAAAAAGAAATCACAATTACACTTTGCCAGCTTGAAAAGATAATTCCTCTTACTTTTTTTGATATCATGATGCATTTTATAATTCACTTGGCCACTGAGGCAAGGATTGGAAGTCCTATATATTATTGTTGGATGTATCCTATTGGGAGGATAGTAATTATTTCGTGTATTATTATTTCTTTTATCATATCTAACTTTAATAAAAAAAATTATCATTTGTCAAACAATTTTTTTAGATTTTTGGAATGTTAAAATCATATGTGCGAAATAGAAGTCGTCTAGAGGGATCAAATGTAGAAGGCTATATTGTAGAGGAATGTTTAACATTTTGTTCTTTATATTTTGCTGAGCATGCAGAAACAAGGCATAATCAACTTGGAAGAAATGAGTTGGATGAGAATATTTTGAATGAAGACTTAATATCTTTGAAATAAATGGTCGGGTACTTGGAAAAGAGAGAGGTTAAGATCTTCAAAGATGAGACACTCATAAAAGCATATCAATATGTCATTTTTAATTGGGAGAAAATAAAGCCATATGTTAGTTAAAACAAAGTTAAAGAATACATAGTTTCATTTTACATATATACTATTATTATAATCTTATAAATTTTATGATTATATACAGTAAATATTACTCTAAAGTTAAAAAAATGATAGGACAAATAGGGTCTTGCTATGGAGAGAATGAAGCTAAAAGAGTGCACAATGAGCATTTCATTTCTTTGTTTGCTAATAAGGTTAGTGTTAAAATTATATTGTAGTTTACATGAGAATTTTTATTTATTACATCTATTTTGTCTTAATAGATTGCTTCAATTGATCCATTGAAGGACGGTACTATTTCTACTAATTTGAGGTGCTTAGCTAGAGGTCCATCCAATGTTGTCACTCTATACAAGAAATACCTTATAAATGGTTTTATATTTATTGCAAATTTGATGAAAAAAAGAAAAACTCAAAATTGTGGAGTGATGGTCAAAGCTCTAACTGTAAGCTTCACTAGAATCAAAGATAAGAACTATATTTCAAGTAACTTGACATGCTATGGGATCTTAAAAAATATAATTGAATTAGTCTACACAGCAGAGTGAAGTGTTATTTTATTTGAATGTGATTGGGTTTCTCAAGGAGGATGAGGATGGATTCATCTTGACTAATTTCAAAAAAATTAAATGACATTAAGAACCTTTTGTACTTGCTTCTCAAGTTCAACAAGTTTTATATGTGGAAGATCCTTTTGATCCTACATGGTATATTGTTCTTACAACATTACCAAGAAATAATATTAATAACATTCACATGGACACGAAAGTTGATGACTACTTTTAAAGTAAAATTTCTACTCAACATAATTTTATTCATAATGAAGTTTGGTGGACAAGAGATGAAGTTGATGGCTTTCTACTAGAGCAATTGTTTTGTGTATTGTTTACTTTCTATTGTTAAATCTTTTTTTTTATATATAGTTATATCATTAGATCCTTATATCAATCTAATTACTATGTAACATTTTGTGGTTTTATGTGTTTCTTATGTGTGTTTATCTAAAGATAACAATTAGTTTTAATGTATTGAACCTTATAATTTTTTTTTTAATAATTTATACGTATTTTTTTCCATAGATTATGTGAGCAATATGGGTAACAAATTGCATTGTTTATCTTCTATTAAACTATACTCACATATATGTTTTATAATGATTTTAACATTAAAATTTACATTACAAGTTTGCCTCCTACTTAAGATATTATCACAACTTTATATTCTTATTTTACATTTGCATTTATCTTACTTACAAGATTTTAATTTTAAAATATTTTTCATAGTTTGTAGAAGCAATGAGGAGCAAAAATGAAAAAGAGGTACAACCTATATGTGTAGTATTTGGGGATATCATGCTATCCAACATGGTGGTGGATGACTTGCTATTAATTTTAACAAATATGGTCAACCTATTGGTCGAAATAAATCATTATTTGTCAAGTTTTTAGGAACTATTGCTCCGAATGGGAAACATTCACCTATTGATATCAAAAGTTGGGATAAAATGTCCAATTCTTTAAAGAAAAATATGTTAGACGTTGTTCATGTATTTATCTTTATAATATGTCCACTTGTTTTATTTGATTTAAGTTGCATACATAAAATAACAAAATTCTTTGGATATAACAATAAATATTTTATTTTTTTCAGGAAAAATTTGAGATTCCACGTGGTACTGATGTTTCTGTTCTTCAATCAATTGGGAAGAAATGGAGGAATTGGAAAGCAGACATTAAATCTAGATATTATGATCCAAGTATGCCTATAGAATTACAACTATGTAATGTTACAAAAAGGATAGTTAAAGATCAATGTAAAAATCTTCTATCCTATTGGAGTTCAGAATAATTAAAGGTATAATATCTTAACTTTTAAATTTTAAAATATTATTCATATTATATTTTTTATTAATTAATATTTGTGTTCAGTGTATAAGTGAACGAAAAAAAAAGAGTAGGTCGAAAATACTTTGATGCACAAAACTAGAAAAAGGAGTTTCAGTCAAGTGTATAAAGGTCAGGTAAAATTTATATGTATTTACATGTTTGTGTCAGTATATGTTCTAAATAAATTTTTTGAAGTCAATTATTATTTTATTTTAATTTATTTTAACATTATTTATTTTTTTTAGGAGAAAAGCATAGGTCACTCACCAACGAGAGTTGAAATGTTTGAAAGGTGTTACACAAAAGAAGGGATTTCTAATAGTATTGAGGCTTGTGAAGCTTCGGTAAGTAATTATAATAAACTACTTCATAAATTAATTATAAAGTATACAAAAAAAAATATGTGAAAGAGTTAATATTCATTATAATTAGGAAAATATGAAGGAAATAAGAAGTCAAACATCTCAAATAGAAGATTTTGGAAGAGATGATATTTTCTAAAAGGTTTTTGGAAATGACATTATCGGAAGAGTTCGCATGTATGGATTTTTTGTAACTCCTTATGTTGCATGGGGAGAAATCCCTAATCGAAGTAGTGCTTATCGATTAATAGAATGTTAAAAGGAAGCTTTCAAAAAAAATGGAAAAACATATTCGAGAACATGGTGAGGAATTTCTAAAATGAAGTTGGATATGCAAAGTACACAACAAGCTACTAATACCACCCCATTAAGAGCTACTCAATATTCTCAAAATGGTGATGTACACTCTTTCAATAATAGTACTCTTATTCAAGTAAGCAAATTATTTACTTTTGAACTTTTATAGTCATATTTTTATCTATCGTATTCTGTTACAAATTTTTGTTAGATCTTATAAACTTCATATATATATATAGGTTGGAACTAAATTTGTAGTCAAAAGTGTTCTTGATTATACTAAAACTGTGGAAATTGGTTATATTCAAAGTATGGATCCTACGCATAGGTTTGTTAATTTTCCATTAAGTTCAAATTTGTGTTCAATTCATATAAATATTCTTGTGAATTGGGAAGAACACCTGATTAGTTTACATATATTTGTGTTATTAATTTAATTCAGGTTGCTCATGAAGAAGATTGATATTTACCAAGAATTATTTCTGAAGAGTCTACTTGGATTTGAAAAGTCTTACATATACTATAAATTTTTTTTATATGTTGATATAATTTGGTTATATGGTTACTCTTTATTTATTACCTTTATTCTTTTGAGTATTCTTATATAGTATTACAACATGAAATAAAAACCATTATTACAAGATGTTGGAAAAAATTTTATTTAGATTGTTGTAATTGTAGTTTTTTATGTTATTATCTTTCTACTGCATGAAGATTGGAATTTATGCTAATATTCTTTGATGTTTTCTCATTTGCTTGTTTAATATTTTTTGGAATGCTGTTTATGTTATTTCTCAACTGAGAAGGTCTAATTCCTAATCATAATTATGAATGGAGATGTTAAAATGAGCACTTGTTCATGGACTAAATTGGATGCTTAAAATAGTTTTGGATTAAAATTACCCACAAAGGTAGTCCAGTATTATTTTAAAAAATTTCAAGAATATATGAAATTATTATATTAATATTATAGTTGGATTATATATTGTTTTTCTCTAATTAGTAAGAGGTTTTTTGTTGGGAGTTTTCTAATCTAGTGCATTGAGTGATTGAAGACTTCTCACGGAAGCTAATTATCTCCTTGTACTAGTGTGAAATCTTGATTATTTTTTTGGTGAATTAATTTTTTTTATTATATTTCTATTTTTTAATTTAATGATGTGTTTGTTTATATGACTGATTAGTTTTGAATTTAGAGCTATCTAATTTTGTTGGGCTTTCAATAAAACACTTATTCTTTTAAGACCATTAATTTTTATATTAGATAGATTACTACTAAAAGATTGTTAAATTATCATTACCACTAATTTCTGTATTTTGCATTTTCATCTGAAGTAGTGAATAGTAATTAGTGTATCGTATCCCTTCTATCTCACTAATATGAAGAAGGATAAACCCATGGATAGCAACAAAACAGAGACTTTTTGGAAGATAGAGCAATTGATCATAAAGTTTGGCATAGTTTTACCAAACTTTTGGAATTTATTATTGAAATGTAATTTTATTTTTAGCTTCCATTTCCATTTCCTTACTTTAATTTGTTATTTTAAACTTTGCCTAAGTGTTAATGAGATTTTTACTAATTCTTATTCTCTAACTGGATGGGAACTCCGGGATACTAATCAACCCTCGGGTTGTCTTAATCTTTGGTATCCCCTACATCTCAACAGTTTCAAAATGAGAGATAGTGGATTTCATTACATTTATAGGAAGTTTCAATTAACAAATTTAGTTTTAATAAGTTCCTTTTTTCTTGTTAAAAATAAGGGAATCATTTTCTTCTTTTTCCTAGTTTGTATTAGGTTTTCTTCGTTTTCATTTTAATGCAATTTATGCATTCTCTCAAAAAAAAAAAAGTCCATCGTAGGTAATTTGCTACTTTTAAAGGATTTGATTTTATGCATCTCATTTGAAATCTTTAATAGAAAATATAGGATCCTAAATTGTCTTGCTTCATATTTTGGAAGTAAAATAAGAAAAGAATGATGGCCAACCAAAGACTAGATGGAAATAAAGTAAAATGTAAAATCATTTTCAATACAGGCATATTTATTCAGTGAGTATACCAGATGATGACCCTGATTATCCTATAAACATGCAGGGAAAGATTTATGAATAATAGTATTGCTCTTGAAATTTTGTGACGCATACAAGGAAGATGAAAATCTATATGCCGGTGATAAGGCGTTTAAGTTTTCATGATGTGCCATTTTTAGATAAACATTCACATATCAAATGTGTCTACATTCCATTATCCAGTGTTGCATTTTTTTGTGCTTATCCTTTGCCATGCAGAAAAAAAAATAAAAAAATAAGCGAACAATGCATACTACAAAAACTATTGATTTTATTCATAACATTATCCACCCGAGATAGTTTGGCATGTTTATATTCAAGGCATGGTAAGCAATGAAATAGTTCAGATTTTCTTTTCTGTTTGAGCACTAATGTTTTGGAATGGTTTGAACATTTTTTTTTTTGAACAAAATGCAGCAATTTGCATTAAAGGAAAAGGAGAAAAGGATTACAAGCCTAAGGACTCATAATAGTGGATTCCTCCTTTAACAAAGATATAAATAAAGGAAGAACCTTAATCACACTAACATCATCCCAAATAAAAGAACTCAATATGTAATAGTTAGCACATAAATCAGCTAACTTTTTGCAACATCTATCAACATAATTAAAAATAACATGGTTAAACACATTAAATAAATGAACATCTTCATACCTTGTGTCTCCACTTTATTTGGCATTTTTCAAAAACTTCATGACGTTGATGATGTCTCCTTTGATAATGATTCCGTTATACTTAAACATCCAATCTTTCATCATCTCCTTAATAGATTGAGCGGCTGATAACTCCAAAGAATATATTTCCCAATGAATATATGGTTTACAGAAGGCTAAGAGGAATCTTCCATTGTGATCACGAAATACTCCTCCAATTCTAGCTTTATATGAGGAAAGTAAGGTAGCATCCACATTTACTTTTATCCAATCTGGTGGAGGGGGTACTAATGGAAATTTTACAACCTAGAAGGCTGATTAGCATCCATTATACCCAAGATTCTACCAACTCCTTGAGCAGAAATTGAAGCATAACTTATTGCATGAGAGGCAATAATCAACGAGCTATCTTCCATCCCATTGTGAACCAATTTATTCCTTGACTTCCATGTTAGATAAACCATTGAACAATACAGATTAATCAAAAAGGGACTTTGAATGGAAATCCAATTACATTAATCTGTCATGGAATTAAAAATCTGAATTATAAAGCCCCATTTCTCGACCTTATGGAAAACATCTTTTAGATTTTCACATTAGCAGCAGCATGATCTCTATCTTCAATGACATTACAGCTTCTCGGACATAGATTGACCCTTTGCAATCTTCTATGTTCAAGGAATTTATAACTAGGCAGGCCATTATTGAAAATTCTCCACCATAGAGTTTCCACCTTTGGGTTGAGTTTACCTTTTTTAATCTAGCTCCAAAACTAATTTAGATCAGAGTGATTCACCGGGTTCCTGAACATCATAGAGGATATGGACTTCCCATTATTCTGAAACATCAGCTCTATTTTACTTCTTCCAAATCTTTTGGGAATATTGGTTTGTATGATAAAATTTACAAGTTCTTCCCCCATGATTCTTCTCATAGCATCAACATTCCAACTCCCTTTAGAAAAGAAATTAGAGTCTAAAAATCTACCACTATCTTGAGGATTAATAAAAGTAGGCCATTTACTAATACTTTTATCCAAAATCCATGTATCATTGAATAGATTAATGTCATTTCCATTAGCAACCCTCCATCTAATTAAAGGCCATAGAGATTTACCTCCTTACAAGATGATCTTCCAAGCCGGTGAACCCATCCTTTTTAGTCTACATTTTCTAACATATTTCCATACTTCGGATAGAACACTTTATGCAATAAGGTTTCTTTATCATTCATATACCTCCATGCAATTTTGGATCTCAACAGACTAACTTTAGTAGATCAAGAGTGAAGAGCTCTACCTCCCCATTTAATTGGAATGCACATAGTGTTCCAATTGACATAAAGTATACAAATCTTGTCTTCCATTTGATTTGTTCCAAATGAAGCTTATACAAATCTTGTCTACCTCATCAAGGACACTCTTAGGCACAAGAAAGTTAGAGCAATAAAATATGGTGAATGATAACATGATTGTTTTGGTTAACAAGATCTTTCCTGCCAAAGATATCAATCTACCTCCCCAAATGTTTGTCATCTACGAATCTTTAGCAACAATGAAATGAAAATCTTCTTTAACTAGCCTTCTCAGTGCAAGCTTTACTCCAAGGTATGACAACTCATTGGCTGTTTTGAAACCCATCACTCAGGCAATAGACCTCTTCCTTCTTCTTCTTACCATTTTGCTGAATACCATAGAAGATTTATTTATGTTGATAGATAAACCCGACCAACTACAAAAATCTCCCATAATTGTTTTAATCTCCTTGGTTTCCTTCAAGCTTGCTTTCGAGAATATGATCACATCATCTGCATACATCAAGTGAGAAAAACTAGGCCCATTTACACATAACCAAACTCCAATTGATTCTCCTCTTTGTTTGAAAGCATTAGATAACAATTGTACACAAAGGATAAATAAATATGGAGACAATGGACAACCTTGTTGAAATCCACTATGACTATCTATCCAATTTCACAAACTCCCATTGATTAAAATAGAGAATTTTGGCTTTGAAAATATTCCAAAATCAGTTTAGAAAACTAAAGTTGGAAGCCAAAATAATTCAAAGCTTTTGCCAAAGTGAGCCATCCCATTGAATCATAAGCTTGCTACATGTCAATCTTGAAGGACACAAAACATACTGAAGAATTGGAAAGCCTTAGTTTATACATAACCTCTTGGGCTATCTACATGTGATCTAATAAGGATCTTATTTCTAAGAAAGTCGCTTGCTCATCTGAGATCAGTTTAGGGATGATAGGAGCCATTCTATACATAAGAATTTTTGCCACCAATTTGTAGACTGAATTACATAATCTAATTGGTGTATAATTTGAACGAGTTAATGTATTACTAACTTTAGGGATCAGCACTATTATTGTCTCCTTCATTTTAGAATCCATCTCAGATGACTCAAAAAAAACCATTTATGGCATTCCACAAATCTAATTTGATTATCTCCCAATAAGCTTTAAAGAAGGAAAAAGTTATTCCATCATTACCTGGAAAGATGTTATTTCTACTATGCATGACAACTTCTTCCATCTCTTCAATAGTAAAAGCTTTGTTCAGCATACCTCTGTCATCCTCATCTAGACAGCTCCATGTACTTGGCCACTCCTCAAGCTTACAGAATCAGTTTCTCCACTTCTCCTTGAAATGACCAACAATAACACCTTCTATAAGAGATTGCTCATCCACTATTTCGCCATTTCCATTTTTTATTTTTGAAATGAAGTTAGAACTCCTTCTAGCTGAGGCAAAAGCTTGAAAGAATTTTGAATTTTGATCTCCCTCCATCATCTACTTTACCTTAGCCCTTTGCCTCCACTAAGTATCCAACCGAGCTAGTGTTGAATTGAGTTCTTCCACCTTTGATTTTAGCAATCAGCAATCTTCTTCCCAAAATTCTCCTTCATTAGCCTCCTTCAATTGAAGATCTTCTACTTGTTTCAACAAGTCTTTTTTTTTTTAATGAAAGTAAATTTTGCATATTCACTTTTCTCCAATATAATAAAGCCTTAAGTGGATTCTTCATTTTACAATTCAGGACTTGGGCTGAATTGCCTTTATAATTTCTCATACAAACTTTTTTCACCACAACAGCCTAAGCCTTGTTAGAGGCCCAAACATCTTCATACCTTAATACTTTCTTATTTTCTTACTGAACCATAAGGTTTAAGATGATCGAGCAATGATTTGAAGACACACAAGCCAAGTGCCTTACCATGAAACGATTAAAAGAGCTTAATGAAGCCGGGTTTAGGAAGCATCTATCCAGTCTCTCAAGGATTCGATCCACACCTTTTTTTTTGTTACACCATGTGAATTTTGGTCCCACATACCTAACTTCATGAAAGACTTTGCAAGCTAGAAAGGTCTTCATTTCCTTAGGTCCTAGGGAAACTTTAAAACGTTTCCCTCCCCTCTTATCATCACTTGAAAAAATATAATTGAAATCTCCTCCTATGACCATAGGCAAGTCCTTGGAGGAGTAGAATTCCAGCCTTTCCCAAAGTATTCTCCTTTTATATACTTCCTTGTTTCCATAGATTGAAGCTATCCTCCATATGCCTTTGTTAGGAACCTCCAAATCACCAATAATGAATTGTGATGAAGATTCTAATACTTGAAATTTAGCCATATTTGATCTCTATACCACTAGGATACCCCCTGATAACCCTTTTGAAGGGACATGGAAAAAATCCCATTCATAGACAACTAATTGATCAACATCTTTTCTTTCAAAAAATGTGATTTAGGTTTCCAAGAATCCAATAAAAAAGACCCCATATTCTTTGACAAACTCCTTTCTCTACAGTTCCAAAATGCTATGGAAGAATTCATTGAATAAGAGGGGATGAAGACCCCATCTTATCTTTAATTTTAGCTTCAGCCCTGCTACTCCTAGGAGCTACGTTAATAGGACCCAATCCTTTTAATTGTTTAGTTCCTTTCCTCTTAATATTAGAGGATCCTCCATCCTTTGATATCATTGGCCTTCTTCAAATCCTCACTGTTACTAATATGATCATGTTTTGAGTCTTTGATTGACCCTTTCATTCCTTCAGTCAAGTTGGTATCAGCCTCTTCTGAAAATACAATTTCCCCTTCCTCTACAATTCCGTCTAGGATATTGAATTTATTAGTAGTGATAATATTAGAGGTTTGAATGATCATACCATTAGCATCAATTTTCTCTATGGATGAATTATTAATTGTGTCCTGAAATTGATTATTCTCAGTCTGTGGGTCTTCAATGATTTTCGCTAATTCAAGAACAAGCTCCAAGATAGATGATTTCTTCACAGCTTCTACTGGCTTCCAAACTGGCTGATTTGTGACAGCTTCATAATTTTTTCCAGCCATATTATTCTAGTCCCGAGGGAAAGAATTCCTAATAGCATTATTGTATTTCCTTTTCCTTCCATAATTAACTTGCAGCCAAGGACCATATCCATTTTTTTAGCATTTGGAATTTCAACATTTGTTGCATTGTTAATCTTTGAGCTACCCTCATTCATTAACTTTGAAGATCTTCCATCTTCCTTTGAAATTGTGGTTTCATTTATGCATTTCTTTAAGCAATTATTCTTAATGTTCCCAAATTTTCCACAACAAAAACAAAAATCTGGAATTCTTTCATGCTCAATATTTTGAAAGAACTTACCCAAGTTCCCTTCCACCCAAACTCTAAGAGGCAAATGAGTGTCCAAATTGATACGAAAAAAGACCCTCCCAAACTTCCTCCTACCCGATTGGAACATGTTTCCATCAATCATGTAAGGTTTTCCAACATTGAGTGGAAGGTTTAGTAGCCTAATCCAGATTGGGACAGACAACCCTTTTAAGGATGACGGAGAAAAGTTTGTCGACCATTTGTCCATCCCAATGATCTTCCTATTAACAAACCAAGGACCGTTAGTGAAGACTGCATCCAAGGATTCTTTATCAAAGAAGGAACAGAGAACCTAGTCCAATCCTAGCATTGTTAAATGAAACTTTCCATAAGGAGCCCACTGCCTTCTAAGCTTATTGTTTACTATAAAGAATGGGACATTGCTTCCAAAAACTTTGATTACTAATGAATTTTGAATCTTCCTTGAATTTTCCAGCTCCTTGTCCACATGTAGTTACTGTTGATCTGTCTTCTGATAGGAAATCCCCCAATTTCAGATTTATTACCTTTATATGTTCCTTCTTACTCCATAATGATTGTTTGACATTGGTCTCTCTGTGACTTCCTTTTGGAACTCCTTGCAAATTCCCAATTCTCCATTATTGCATTTTTGAACTCTTTCCAAATAAGAGTTAGTCGAATTCTGGTTTCCATTACCTTCAGCAGCATCATCTTTTAGAGATCTCTCCAAAGCTTCAGCGACAGATTGATTATGATCACAGCCCACACAGTTTGTTTTATCAACAAAATTTTGAATTCCAAATTCTTTCACAACGATCAAATTATCTTCTAACATAATCTTATGAATTGACTTCGTTGATGGAGAAGCTTCTCCAACCTCCATTACTCTAGGAAATCTCCCTTTCTTGAGTTGTGCAACAGTCGTATCTTCTTCTATCACACTTTTCCCTTTGCCCACAACTTTAGAAACTTTTTTAGAAGACAAAAGCAAACCTCCTTCATTAATAACTAATGGCATTCCTAAACATATTTTAGCTTTAGACCCTTGAGCAAAACTTGGATGGATGTCTCCAAAAGCAGAAGGAGACGAGGAAAAAAACCAAGCTGGTCCATGAGAATTTACTATGGGATTATGTCGAGCATCCACCAGACCACCGGATACTGATAGCCGGTTTCCCTTGTCGTCATTGACTTCAGCAAAAAAGCCGCAAAATTGAATTTTGAAAGCCGCAAAACTGTCTATTTTCTCAGAGCTTCTCTCTATAGTTTCTTACTAGCATCTCTCTCTCAACGGTCCTCGCAAGAAACTTTTTAACATTTTATAGTTGAGTGGGTTCATGTTCAATCTCGATTCATTAACTCAATAGCTATTTGGTGCTAGGTTCATCATCAAAATTTTTTATTTCCTAATGATGATGAAAAAAAAAAAAAATTGCCTAATCAAGATGGATTGAAGTAAAGATCGATGGGGTCTCTTCTGAGGTAGCCACCAAGCTTGACCCAGGTTTAGCATAGTGTGCATAGTGAAGAAAATCTGTTGGACTAATGATGAGAGTTTGTCTTCAATTGAACAATCAGGAAAAATGACCTCGGTTACTTCTCCTAATCATAATGATCGTTTCTTTCTTATAAATGAAAAGTTATAATAAGGGGCAAAACCATGAATCTTTCTTTATGGAGCATAACTTAAAGATTTTAAAATACCATCTATGTTTTATTTGGCTTTGGGAATGGCATTATATATGGTTTTAAAAATATAGATTAAAGTTTAGTAATGTAAAAAAGTTAAATATATATTAATGCGTACTTATAATTAAGAGCATTTACTTTTTCAAATTAAAAAAGAATCTTATTTTTTCCTTGAATTTATTAAAATATCATTTTCCCCCATAAATATCACCTATACACAATTTTTCGTGACTACTAAAAGAAAAACTTTATACCCAATACATGAAGCTCCTATTATTGCAAGGCATGAGGTGTTGATATAAATAATCTTACCGTTATTTATAGGGATATTATCTAGGGCCTTCAAATTACACTAGTGGTAACTTACTTCACTGCGCCAAGCATGCCTAATCCTGGAAGTGATATTTCTAAGTGTGATTTCTCAACTTTTGTCACATATTATTTAAGTTCATTTTGCAATGAACCTCAAAATTTTTGGAAGTATAAATGTTTGTGCTTTTTTTGACATATGGTTGGCTTGGAATAACTTAGGTATTTATTTATGTTTTCACAGGTCCATTGGATATGTCTTTAGTGATGACACTTCTTAATAATATCTCAGGGTTTGGATTCTATCTATGTGAAATAACATAAAATCAGAGTTGTTTCATGGATGCTACCAAGCAATTAGTGAGACCTTGGTGATGTTGAAGGCTGTATTGGAAGAGGATTCAATCTCTAACTTGGCTTCAAATGACAAGCTGAATAAAATGCTGGGAGAACTTAATGCTTTGGTTAACGAAGCATAAAAACTACTTGGAATCTGGCATCAAATGATGAGTAAAGTTTATTTTATATGTGAAGTGTTAGCTGTTTTATCATGATTGTATGCCTATGTGTTGATAATTATTTTGAAGCCGGGACAATGAAAAGCTTTTAGCAGTTTCTATTTAAATTGAATTTTTTTGTTGCTGTTAACTGAAAATATTATGCTACATGGTTCTCTGATGCATATATTCATTTGTTCATTGCACTACTTTTTATGTGGTTTACACTAGAAAGGAATTAAATAATTAACTCAAGCATGTTTTTATCATTGGTATCTTTGGTTTATTTTCCTGCTATAAGAAAGATGAATCATTCTTATAGGAGTGCATTTTGACATGAAAAAAATGCATGCAGTTTATGTGTTTCTTCTTTCCATGCTTTTTCTTTAGCATAATTTTCTTTGCTGGTTATTGAATAAAGGACCATAATTAAATTAAATTCTTAATAGCCCGTTAAAGTTTCCTTTATGATTTTGGTTATATCAATTTCTTTTTGATATTCACTCTCCTTTTCTTTTTCGTTATGCAGTTATTTGTCAATTAGCAGTTCTTCATCATTGAAATGATTTTCTAATTTTTTTAAAAGTGAGCTGACACTAGATTATTCAAACTTCAATAGCAAATAAGGATAAAGTATAGTTAAAGCTATGCTATCAAGTGAGTGAGCTGAATAAGGATGAAGTATAGTTTAAACTACACTATCAAGTTAGTGAGAGTTCATCATGAACATTAGTGATGGAAATTGTGTACCCTGGAAAGGTCTTTCGAATCAAGTATCCATTCTATTTTACTATATGGGCTCCTCGGGTTGTTAATAGCTCTAAAGAATCAATCACTCAAACTATTTTATAGATAATTATACTGTCCCCGAAAGACTCTAGCAGACCAACTGCTCTGAATTATTTTACTAGATAATTTTTTTTTACATTATTGGGACTTATCTCATATTGATTTTAGATGTGATTGGAGCCCTGTGATGTTTGCTGCTCTTATATTGCTATTGTTTTTGTGTTTTGTTCCTTTTGAGAAGTTTTTAAAGGTTTGACATTTGGTCACTGATAGAAACCTTGCACCAGTAATGGCTCTAAGGGTTGGTGCTGTTGTAAGTTGGCTATATTGGAACAATTATATTTTTTATGAATTGACATTAGAAAGCCCTTTATAAAATGATCATTTATTGTGGTTTATTAGTTTAATGACATGTGTGGAACTTGTTTTTTGTAATTGTAGGAATGTTCTAACTTTTTTGCTCTATTAATCCATATGTTTATTTATTACTCATCTTATCCATTATGGCACAAACAAATAATACTCTGTTGCATTATGTTGTCAAACAGATAACCATAATGCTTTATCTCTCCTTTTTGACATTTGCTTGCCTTATAGATTTCTTTTTCTTTTTTTTTTTGGTTCATCGTGTTATATCATCTTTTTTATTAGGTACTTGCATGTAGATTTCCATTCAAAGCTTTAAATTGGTTCGTCCTATATTATCTTGGACAGAAACTAATCTACTTGTTTGTTGTTCCATAACTACCATAGATGTGAAGTCTTTTTCAATATTTGATACTAGGTAAAAACTATTTTTTATGGTTTTGACAATATAATCTATCATGTTTTGACTGGTAGAAATTATTGTCTGCAATAATTTCTTGAAACATATGATGGCCCGATTGGAAGGATTGGATTTTGGAAGACCAACTGGTTTGAATTATGGAATAGATTACATATTGGCAAAAATAAATCAGAAAAACCACCACTATCACCTTTATCGACAAACTGAAAAATAGAACTTGCACCTGCCTTCTCTCCTAATGGATCAAAATATAATTTTTTGCTAGGTAAATGATTTCCATAATATGTTGAATAGCTAAAAGAGAAAATTCTTTGGAAGATCTGATTTTTTTATCTTATGAACTGGGTCTTAATAAGCTTTAATAATCTAATGATTATTTTTAGTAACTTATCAAGAAGAGTCATCGTTTCCATTTCTCTTGCATACATTTGTATGGTTATGTTTATGTTCCTTTTTTTTTTCAAACTTTTACTAGGATCACTCTAAATGAATTGAATTTTGTTATTACTGAAGTGATGCAGTACAAATAACTAAATTATTGTGAGGAGTAGGAATGGGTGAGTAAAAAGTTATCAAAGGTAGGTTGGGTCCTCACCTTTAGGCTATAAGTTACACGTTACTAGGTTGTATTGACAAGCAATGGTTGACTCAAAATAAATCTAAGATTTGAGTTGACACATGAAATAATTCATTTGGACAAGAGATTATAATAATGCAGCATATTCTAAATATACTAATATTAATCTTTTAGTTAATATTTGAAGAAAGAAATTGGTATGTTTGAACTCCAATGGTATGACTTTTGTATGTTCAATGCACTAGCAAGCATGTATAAGCAGTTAAGCTATATGAAATAAAGCTTTCCAGTTTTGGCATCACAATTCAGATATGTGTTTATTTTCCTCATTTGGCAGGGTGTTGGGCATCCGATGTCAAAGCAAATTCTATATTATCTTTTCAAATGCAAACTATTGTGGATGACAATGAAGTGTGGAAACAGAGATCCCAAGACTTGGTTGTTATTATGTAAAGAAATCACCCTCAGGATATGGGGCATTTTTTTTATTTTCATTTAATGTTTTATGAAGACATTTATTATAATATATTGATTATCTATGTAAATGAAGTTTGAAGTAGAATGTTATGTTTGTTGTATTTAAGGTGGAAAATTCTTGTAATTTTATATTTATGAAATAAATTTTTTATTTGAAGAAAAAAATCTTATGTAAGCACTCATATGTACGTGAGATTTTAAGTAATTTGATTCAAGATTAATTATTTTCAATTAAAGTATTATGAGTGAGCATAATTAATTGATAATTGAATGTAATTTATATTGGATATGACAAAAATTGAGGCACATAATAATGTCATTTTATTAAAATTATTTAAGTAAATTGAAGTGTTGGAAAATCATATATCTTAGGAAAACTTAAATGTGCCTTATTTTTAAATATATTCCATCAAATAGATATGTTACGAAAGTTAACCTATTATGACACATAATATTAGTTGTATTTATTCACAAATTCCATCATATGAAAGTCTTATAAAAGTTTGTCTATTAGGACACCTTATAAGTGTCATTAAGGAGACAATGCCATCAAAATTATATGTCATAAAAGTTCAATTTGTAGGACACATAAAGATGCCCTTAACCCTATGCCAACAGCCACCTAAATGACACCATTATTTGACACCCCAATATATCATATGCCCTAATAAATGCATATCACTTTAAGGTGCCCTAATAGCCATTATTTTTTGTAGTGATAATTTTTTGGTTCATTTAAAACCTCTAAGGGCTTGAATGGACTGACCTAAGTTTTTAGGTTAAGAAATGAGCTAGAACTAAGAATTATGGTATATACAAATCCAATGGGAATAATGCTTTTGCTTTTGTGGATTTATTTTTCATGTGTCAAGGGTTAGATTGCATATGATTTCAACTTTCTACAATGTCTAGATTGCCATGATTAAATTTATAAATGTGTAGTAACATTAACTTTCGGATTTTAATTGGAACTTTAGGAGGAATTCAATGACCTTTAATTTTCTTAAGATCAGACCTTCCTCGTTCTTAATATGATTGGAGATCATTTGGCAAGTTAACTAGGAAACACAAATATACATCACAAAAATGACATATGATTCTCTATAATTCATAATAAATCAAAATTAAATCTTAAAAATACAAATTAAATTTAATTTAATTAAAAAGTAAATCCTTTTTCGTAGAAACTAATAATGCGCATAAAATTCTTCAAACATAAAAATTATTGAAATAATAAAAAAATTATAAATAAATGAATAAAATAATTATAAAAATCTAAATGATTTTAAACACTAGAAATAATTGCTAGGAGTCATTAGTGATACTTGGAGAAGATTTTGAAAAGTTAGAAAGTTATTTAGTACATAAATCAAAATATCATTATTAAGGTAATTAAATAAATATAATTAGTTGGCTCAATTTGTAAAAAATCATAATTAAATAAAGAAAAAAAAACTTTGTAGCATTTAACTCCAAATTAGTTATAATATTTATTAAAAAGTAGAAAAATTTATGATGTTGAATAAAAAAAACATTGAGTTAACTTAATTAATAATAATGATTATATATTAAAGAAAATATACTTAATTAACAGAAATTCAACATTGAAACAAATAAATGAGCCAATATATATATATCATCTTCAAACAGATCAAAAAATAAAAATTAGTTTATGTTTTTAAACAATAATGAAATTATGACTTATCAAAACCACACAGCCTGTTGCACATGTTATAGACTATTTATTAAAGTAACAAACTCTAGCTTTTGGTTAAGTCATTATTTTTTTTATTTTTTTTCTCTATATTAGGGAAAATAGTTATTATGTAAATGAATTCTAATTATTTTTATTTTTTATGTTAAGTTATATTAATTGATGCCTACATTTTGATGCTTATAATATGATTAATGGTGGGCAATTAGATTTTCCTAGGTTATGAATGATCTGGATTTTTATTATAAATCAAGTTTCTTGAGGTGGCCATGCTTATACAGAGCTATTTATTAAAATGGACCCTAAATTTAATTAAAGATAATCTAATTAAATTTTCTACAGGTGTTTTTGTTGCTTAGCCACCTTAATTATGAAAAAGCATGGCTAAGCTTATAAGTTGATTAAAAATTTGCAAATGTTTTAAATTTTATATGATGTGATATATGAAATGATTTTATAAACTGATTTACTAAATTGAAGTGACTATAGAGTTATTTATTCTTGAAATTGAAAATTGATTAAAAGAATTTTGAATGTCTAAGACTTTGACATTTCCTCTAAGAAAAGGATCATGTTTCCAAATGGGAAAGGAATTCCTTCAATGGACAACTTTTTCCATTTGGAATCGCTATTAAAGGAATAAATAAAAATATTGGAGAGAAGAAATTGAGCTAACATGAAACCCAAAGTGAATAATAGAAGACTAAGAATGCCTTATTTTAAAATACTTATGTCCTTTTATAGGAGTAAAATCAATGTTATTGTCGATGGAGCCCGACCACCATTACTTTTTAGTAGACCCTTGGTTTATTTAATATCACTTTCAGAGTGAACATTGGATAATATACTTTATTTTATGGTTTGGTTCATTTGTTTCTTTATATTGATTATGTACTTCATTTATTTCTAGATGCATAATCACCCTTCATTTTTCTAGGGCCACATTGGAATTTCTCTAAATGTCTGCCCTATATTCTAAAAACTAAAATAATTTTATCTTACCCATCTTTCAA
Source organism: Dendrobium catenatum (assembly GCF_001605985.2). Classification (NCBI taxonomy): domain Eukaryota; kingdom Viridiplantae; phylum Streptophyta; class Magnoliopsida; order Asparagales; family Orchidaceae; genus Dendrobium; species Dendrobium catenatum. The sequence continues at coordinate 932,216 of NW_021320182.1, forward strand.
AAAATTGAATAACATGGTTTAAATTTGATTATTTTGCTTACCTGGCTTTCTCACTCTATATAGTATATTAGTACCAAAAATTCATTCATTATTGCTCTTTGTTAAACTAGGCTTAAGTCCACTACCCTATATTAACTTAACTTCAATTTAGGTTCCACGGAAGGCCTTAAATCATAGGTTCTCACCCTCTGGGAATATAATAAAATCTATCTAAAAAAATATCAACTAAAATATATAAAATTCATTTCTAAAATATTAAAGACAAATATAGAATAGACTAGTATATTTTTGGGTGGTCTTAAAATTTTAGTACACCCTAGTTAGATCATTTAACCTTTAGAAATAACTATTCAATATCTTTCTAACCATTGTGCTTTGCTCTAACTTCTGATTTTGGGGTGATTTAGGGTTGCTGTTTGGAAGCTTGAGTTCCTCATTCCTCTAGCATTCTAGTTTGGATCGTCTCTCTTTGTTCTTAATCGTTGGATTTATTACTATTTCCTCATAGATTTTTTTGAGTTTTCTTTCAATTTTTTCTTCAAGAGATGGAAACTCTGTCATCATCTAACCCCCCATAGCTTCCTTACTTGAAAGCCTTTTTTGATCCTTCAAGGATGTGTTTTTTGGATCATCTTCTTCGGCTCCTAAGCTTAACTTTGTTCAATCATTTTTAAGGGTTGCCATGCTCCTTTGTTCAATGACTGGGTTGTGTCTCAGTTATCCACCCCTTTGTAAAAGGCATGGCCATGGATTTAATGATTTCTTTTGGTTGCATCACCACCTTCACAAAGATAAAGCTATGTCCAAACAATCTCAACAAAAAGATGCTCTTCTTGCTAAGAATGATAATTTTCTTCTTGTTAAGATTGAAATAAATAATTCTAAGTTTGGTGATGTATCTCTACCTTTGCTTGCTGCTTCTTTACCATTAGTGAATGACCCTACCCCTCTCTTAAAGTGTTTTACTCTAATGGACCCGTCCACTTTGGAGGCTCCTCCAACTGAATAGGCTGATGCTATTAATGCTTTGGTTTATTCTCTGAGTGATGGTGACATCTTAGAAAATAAAGAGTTAAATGACTCTATTTTTCTAAATATTCCTACCTCTTGATTACCTATTATGAATTGTTCTTTAAATACTAACAAACCTTCTAATGTTAATGATGTTTTTGTTTTGCTCATAATAAGGAAGTTGTTGTTGCTAATGTAAGGATTTATACTGATAATAATTTGGGTTCTAGTGAAAAGGAATTGGTGAAAAAGAAAATGCTGGACTTGGTATAAATAGTATTTTGACTGAAGAGGAATATTTGTTGGAGGAAGGTGAGCTTCCTCATAAGGGTAAGGAAAAAGATGTTAATGTTGACTATAAGTCTCCCTCTACCTCTCAAATTAATTATGATGCTCTTACTGATACTGATGAATTAGAATTTTCTGCTAAATGTTTTGCTAGAGATGAGAATAACATTAGCTTTGTTAAAGTTCAAGGAAAACGCGGTAGGAAGAGAAAAAACCTTGTTCTACAATCGGGTAGAAATACATGTTCACAAACTAGTCGTTAATTCATATTTTGTTACGTTTAAATATATTATTTGGAATATTAGGGGTATTGAGTGTTCTTCATCTCGTTTGCGGGTTAAGAATATTAATCGTATTCATTATATTTCTATTCTTTTCTTACTTGAACCTCTTGTCAATGTATCTAATTTAATTAGATCACTTAGATTTCTTAGTTTTAAGCATGCTATGGATAATTTTGCTAATCATACTTGGGTTTTTTATAAAGATCCAGTTTGTATTGATATTATTTGTAATTTTACTCAACTGTTGCATTATAATATCAAAGTTTTTAATTTTAAGTGTTGTGCTTCCTTCATTTATGCGGCTTCTTCTCATGGTATTAAAAAAGTTCTTCGGGAGTAATTAACTGACTTTCATAGTATGTGTCGTGGTCCTTGGTTGGTGGGTGGTGACTTTAATACCATTTCTAATCCTTCTGAATATACTGGGGGTTCCTCTCCTAATTTTTATTCTATAGATGACTTTAATAATATGATTATGTATTGTAATCTCATTGACATTGATTTTTTTTGTAACAAGTTTACTTAGAATAGAGGTCACTTATAGAAAAGGTTTGATTGCATTTTATTTAATAATAACTAGATTAATTCTTTAGCTCCATTTCTGTTGAGCATCTTAGTCGGACTCTTTTTTATCATTCTCCTTTAGTCCTTGCTCTGAATACTAGACATGTTAATAGTTTTCCCCAATTTTGATTTCAAAATATGTGGCTTCAGCATGATTCTTCTTTGAGTGTTATACAGTAGAATTGGAATACACATTTGCATCCTGATAACTCTATTATGGGTATGAATAGACTTTGGTTTAAGTTAAAAAGAATTAAGCAGCTTTTAAATTAGTTGAACCACAATGTTTTTAAAAATATTTTTAGTAATATTTTACATGGTAAGGAGATGGTCAATAATGTTGTGCTTAACTGTCAAAGTTTTCCTTCTGATGCCAATTTTTCTTTTGTTAGAGAGGCTAAGGCTAATCTTTTTAAACTTCATGCCCAAGAGGAAACCTATTGGAAACAAAAGGCTGCTGCTAAGCATATGCTGAAAGGTGATAATAATACGAAATACCTTCATGCTTTGGTTAAATAGAAATGTGCTTTAAACTCTACCAATAAAATCACTCGTGAGGATGGTTTTGTTACTGAGGATGCTGAGGAGATTGCCATGTTGGATGTTCATCACTTTAAGGATAGGCTTAATAAGGTGTTCATCACTAGTAATATTGTCAACCCTTACATTATCCCCTCACTCATTTCTATGGAGGATAATGATATGCTTGTTGGTACCCCTCTCTTGAGGAATTAAAAGATACTATTTTTGATATGAATGGTAACTCTGTGGCTGGTCTTAATGGTTTCACCACTAAATTTTTCAAAAAGCTTGGGGTATTATTATGCCTATGTTTTTTTCCTCCACTTCTATTGTTCTTATTTCTAAGAAGAATAATGCTAGTAATTGGATTGATTTTAGGCCTAGTAGTCTTTGCATTTTTATAGTAAACTACTTTCCAATATTCTTTTGTCTCGCTTAACTATTATTCTTCCTAAAATTATTTCTCCATTCAAATGAGCTTTGTTAAAGGTCATACCATCTTTGATAATATTTTGCTACCTCAAAAAATTTTCCATGAATTGGATGTCAAGGTGAGGGGTGGTAATTCTATCCTCAAGCTAGATATTTCCAAAGCCATTGATAATATTAGTTGACAATTCATCTATAGCATCTTGCATTCATTTGTTTTTAACTTGACTTTTATTAACCTTATTAGAAATTGAATTGAAGGTTCTTTTTTCTCTATGATTATCAGTGGTAAGAGCTCTGGTTTCTGTAAATCCTCTCATGGTCTAAGATAAGGTGACCTAATGTCCCCTGCCCTTATTATTATTATTGTTGATTATCTTTCTAGAAGCATTGCTAACGTGTTTGAAAATCACCCCAATTTTTATTTCAGAACTAGGGGAGGATTTCCTATATCTCACCTTTATTTTGCCAATGAGTTTATTATTTTTATGAATGCTTCTCGTAATAACATTAATAAAATTAAGAAATTCTTTCATTTCTTTCACTCTATTAGTGGTTTGTCTTTAAACAATAAGAAATGCTATTTTCTTGTTTCAAATAATATGCATAGTGATCATATCACGGCTATTAAAGACCTTATTGGTTTATGAATGGCCAGTTACCAATCATGTATCATGGAATCCCTTTATTTAAAGGAAGAAAGAAATCCTTTTTGTTTGATGATTTAATTACCTCTATTCTGAATAAGCTTCAGTATTGAGACTCTAATTTCTTGAGTTTTGGGGGTAGGCTTACTCTCATTAGAAGTATTCTTTGTTCTCTCCCTGACTGCTCTTTTCAAACCTTGCTTCCTAGTAAAATGGTGTGTAATATAATTGATATAATCCTTAATAAGTTTTTTTGGAAAGGTACTTATAGTAACACTAAAATTTCTTGGGCTTCTTGGGACAAATATTTTTGGGTTTTAAAAGAGGGAGGCCTTGGTTGCAAAAGCATGGCTGACCTAGCTCATGATTTTTCATACAAGTTATGGTTCACTTTTCATGCCAAATTGACTTTGTGGGCTAAATTTATATTCTTTAAATATTGTGTGGGGAAGCATCCTTCTACGTGTGCTTTTAATATTGGTGATTCTAAAGTTTTGAATAGGATGCACAAAGTCAAGTGGGAGGTGGAGCCTCATCTCTCTTGGGGCCTTTGGGATGGTATTATTTTCTTTTGGCAGGATCAATGCTTAAGCTCTTGCTTTATTGACTCCCTTTTTAATTCTAACTTTACCTCTGCGGTTAAGGTTAGTTACTTATTAATGATAACTATTGGGATTATGTCAAGCTTGCAGATGTTCTTCTGGATTTTATCATTAAAACAATTCTCACTCTTCCTATTAACTTTGACTATAATGATGTGCTTTTATACAAGTTGGCTAGTGATGGAATGTTTAGATTAAAAGATGCTTGGCATGATTTTAGACCTAAGAAAGATGTTACTTCCATCTTTTTGATGGTTTGGCACAAAAGCATCCCTTCTACTGTTTCTACTTTTATTTGGAGAATTTTACATAGATTTATTCCTACGGATTACAATTTGATTAAAAGAGGGTTTGTCCTTCCCTATAAGTGCCAATGTTTTTTTCATTTGGAAAGTATACATCATGTTTTTGTGTCGGGGCCTATAGCAGTTAAAACTTGGTGTTATTTTGATGATATATTCAAATTAAATATTTTTAATATGAATATGTCCATTTATGCTCTTCTCGATGCTTGGTTTGTTAATTCTAAAGGCCACATTAGAAATGTTACCTCCTCCCTGATATTATGGTTTCCTTCATTAGAGATAAACAACTCTTTATTTGATGGTATTAAAATGGACTCTTCTAGGGTCATTAAAAATGTGAAAGATAAATTGCTCAGCTTGGTTTATGTTAGTTTACTTTCTATGTAAGGGTTCAAAAAATTGTTATAATGTTGCTTCTGATTTTGGAATAAGGTTTCAAATGTCTTTGCTTCCTACTCTTCCTCATCTAGTTTTATAGGTTAAACATATGGTGGGTTGCCTCAAGCTGAATGTTAGTGCTGAGTATGAGAATAGCAAAATGGGATGTGGAGGTATCATTCAAGAATGTTATGGTAATGTTATTCTTGGCTTTTCGGGGCCCTTTAATGGTAATCCTTGTTTGGCTATTTTTACTTCCATTCATTATTAATCAAGAAGTTGTATGTCCCTTTGCATTGCCAATATTACTATTAAGATTTAGCCTTCCCTTATTATTCAATGCATATTTAATGGTGTGGACTTGGTTTGTGATGCTGAGGCTTTTTATATTATTAGAGATATTAAGCAATTGATGATTTTCATTTTTATTGACACTTCTCATGTGCTTAAGGAAGGCAATGCTTGTGCTATGTGGTTAGCTCAGTTTGGAGCTGGAACTGATTATTTCATGGACCTTGTGGAAGCCAATGCTCCTACTCCATTTAAAGGCCTTTTAAGATTGGAAAAAATTTCCTTCCCTTTTGTTAGAATTTAATTATTTTCCTCTTTGGTTTCATGTTATGTTTGAGTTTTCCAACTTTTCTGGTTGGATTTGGTTTGTTATCCCACTTTTGGGTTTTTTTTTTTTGTGGTGGTGGGTTGCCTTGCATTATTGGGTTTTTTACTTCTTTGCGGGTCATGCTGTGGTGTTTGGGTTGAGCGAGTATTGTAATCTTCTTTTTATGGGTTGCCTAGTTGTTGCTCTCCTTACTTTGGCTCTAGGTGGGCAAGACTTTGTTGGCTTTAGTAGTCTTGGCTTTAAGGGTTTTTGGGTGTTGCCATTTTTGGTGCTGTTGGTGAGCTTGGTTTTGCTGGAACATCATCAGGATGTTGTTTGGGGTTTTACTGGTTTCATTTTGGTTGGCATTCTCTTTTCTGTTATGTTTTTTGGGTGCTATGTGACTTTTGATTTAGGCTCTTGGGTGTTTTGCTGGTTGATCTGGGTTGGCTGTGCTTTATGAGACTGTGGTGTTATGAGGGAGGTGGCTTTCTACTGGGGGTGGCTGCTTCTTTGGGTGGTGTTTTATGGATTTTCCTATTTTGTTTGGGGGGGTGTGCTGGGGCCTTGGGGCTGGATGGAGCAGCATCAGGTTTTATCCTATGATGTTGGCGTGTTTCATTCTTTTCTGAGCTCTTCTTGCCCGATCCCATCTGGAATTACCTGGTTGTATTTGGTTTTGGTGACTAGTTTTTGGTTACACACCTATTTTTATTGGAGTGAGCTGGGTACTATGTTTGGTTATTATACTTTGTGGTGGTTTGTCCTCTCTGATATGTTTTTTGGGTACACTGTTAGTTCTGGTTTGGGATTTTGGGTGTTATGCTATGTGGTTGTGACTTACTATGATATCTGAGGTTTTATTATGGTGGGGAATGTTGCTTTTTGGAGTGATGGGGGGTGTTTGCCTCTTGGGGTGGTGGTTGCTAATTTTACCTTGAGTGCTGGGGGTGGTGCTTTTTGAGTACTTTGGGCTTCATGGAGTTGCATCATGTTTTATCCTATGATGCTAGCGTGCCTTATTCCATCCTGAGTTCTTCTTGAATCATACCCTCTGCCATAGATGGGAGTTTTCCTATTTTGATGGTTTATTGGTGTGTGGGTACTATGTTTAAATATTGTGATTTGTTGTGTTTTATTTGTTGTGCTAGCTGGTTATTTCTATTATACTTCTACCCGTGGCTGCTTATTTGTAATATTTTGATTTCTCTGGCCTTTTGGAGGAAGATGACTACTTCTTCGGGTGGCATGATTGATTGTAACATTCTTCATTGGTGTTACTTTCCTTTCCATTTCTGTTGGTTATTTTTGTGCAATTTTTGATGTGCATTGTTTCTCTATTTTATTGGATCACTTTTATGCAGGTTATTGTTCTACTCAATTTTGGATTAGAGAGCTTGCGATGAAAGCATATGTTGGTTGCTTCCTCTCTTTTTGGGTGCTCTTTCTTGTGCACTGTAGATTGTATCTAGGCTATCTTATATTTTGGCGTAGCAAGGACCTTGAGCTCATAAGGTTTTTTGTCTTTTTACTTGTATCTCTTTTGAACAGTAGAGACCTCGAGGTCCTTTTAAGGACCTTGTATTTTTGAATTAATATATAGGCCCCTCCGTGGGTTTTCCTTAAAAAAACTATTTAATATTAAAGAAAACCCCTTTAAAAGATCTTTTTTTTATCCTTATGTTAATCTTTGAAATCTTAGAAAATATAGTCCACTACTTTAATCAAGAGTTCTCTTTAAAGACTTACAACTCCAAAGATGTAATTAATCATAAAGGCTTGCCTTTATGGGGATTATACAATTTTAATTTAAAACAAATACTATCTTGTAGAATATCATGTTCCCCCATTAAGGTGATATAAAATTCTCTCAGTTGTGTTTATTTACAAAAATTAAGAATTATTAATACCCTTTTTTACATTTAAATACATTTATGGGATGTCATGTTCACCTTTCGATGTGATATGATATTCTCCCAGTTGTATTTATTTATAGAAATAATAAATTTTCAAACCCTCCTTTTCATCTTTAAACACTCCTTAGAATAACGTGTCGGTCTTTTAAGATAATGCATTTTTTTGTTGTATTTAACTACAAAAATAAAAAAGTTTCAAACCCCTATTTTTATCATCACATCCATTATAAAAAAGTTTATCTATTTCTAGAGATAGAACAATAATCTTAATGGCATAATCGCTCAAAAAAATAGAAGCTCTTTTTATTTGCATGGGTGATAATCCAAACTTTATATTCCCAACATGCTCTTATTAAAGTGGCACTTTTTTTTGTAGGAAGTTCTCAAATTGACATGCCATTATTGCAATGTCATCACATCCATCAGTTCAAGAATCACTACTTTTATTTTCATTTCCTTTTGTGCCACAATCAAATTTTTGTGCCATTCTTCTACTTTTTTGTGCCTTTGGCTCACAATTTGCTCATAAGAAATTAAACAACCTAAAAGATTGTTAATAGAGGAAAAGTTTAAATCTTCCAATTCATATATAGCAATAATTTTAACAACACATGATTTAGGCAACAAATATATAATTTTTTTAACTTTTTTAATATTTAAAATTTCTCTACCTAAGAATTACAAAGAAGTGATGATTTTAGTGAACCTATTATTCATATCTTAGATGAACTCACTAGGTTTCTTCCATAAAAGTTCAGTCTCATGTAATAATGAATTCAAATGCGATAGCTTAACTTCACTAGTGCCTTCCTAGGTAATGCAAAGTCTGTCCCATAATTCATTACCACTAATACAAGTAAAAATAAATATGTAATCTTCAAATTTAAGTTCATTAAAAAGATAATTGTCCTATGCTAATGCACATAATACGCAACCAATGAACATGCACATTTACCATGGTCAACCAATTGGGCTGACCCAAACTATCAAATTTATATAAGTAAACCATGTTCACACCTAAAGTAGACCAAATCTAACTAATACATGCATTGCACTCATGCTCCTTCCAAACACCATGTCCAATCATCTCAAGCTAGGTGGTGGTATGGGGGGGGGGAGGGGCAAACTTTATGAAAATATCAACGCACACATATCGGTTCTCCCCTAACTTCCTAGCCAATTTCCCATTTAGGAATAAACCTTCTATAATTCTCCCTAGGGTCTTATTAACTAATCTTTGACTAGCATTATTGTTGGGCTTGGCCTAGGCTGGCAAAAATTAGAGCTTAAAACCATCCCATTCACCCAATAAATCCCTAAAATTTCTAGACTAAAGGATTCCTAATTTCATTCCCAGAGACTCCAAAGACCCCTAGCCTTCGTTCACTACATCCCAACTTATTCCCTAATGGATTTTAATGAATTCAAGTGAGCTCCAGTGAACCCGGCTGAGCAAAACCTCAGTTCTTAGTTCAGCGATCCTCCAGCTCTACAACATCAAAGAGAAGTATTCGTTGGGGTTATATAAATCCAATTGAAATAAGATCTAAATTAATTTGATCTTCTATGAAGTTAAGATTCAAACCTAAGAATAGAAATCCTAAGTGTCACTATAGTGTGAAGAAAGCATTCAATTCAATAAGGTCTAACCATTGGATTAAATCATCATACTCAGATGAAGCTATGGGATTTTAATTCAAACAATTTGGTGAATTATAAATCATAGATTAAGTCAATCATTCCTTATGACTTGTATTGGTTGCGAAAGGTTGAATATGAAATCAGAGAGCCATTCATTTTAATACACCGTGTTAATTTCATCAAATTGGGATTTGTGCTATGATCCCACATTTTGGGTCCTCAAACTAGAACCATTCAATCTCAAATTAAAAAGATATTAGCTGAAGCATGAGACATGCTCTCCCTCCAATGATTATCCTCCTAATTAAATTGCGCCATGTGTTAAAATGCATACATTCAATTTTTGATTGTGTAAATCTTTAAATAAATTTTAAGGAATTTATCTAAACTGCAAAAATTCATAACTTTTCACACACTTATCCAAAATTGGTGTTCATAGGTTCTAAGGATTTTTTCTAAGAAGTACACTAAAAGCCTTATGATCTAAGCAAATAATTTTACTATATTAAGAGTAATTTTATAATTACTCTTTAGGGTATTTATGGAATCAATCATTAAATATAATTCATCTAGTGCTCAAATTTAAATAAAACATTCTTATATATGTCTTGGACATGTCCAAAAATTTTCTTTGACATTTAAATCCATTAATGGCTTCAATTAACATATTTAATATATATGTTCAAGATGTGACTTAGAAATTGAAATATTTTGTAATAAAAATCCATAAATGATAAGGGTTTGATTGTTTAAGGTTTGTTAATGTCTTGTATAAGGGATAGAATGCCACCAATTACAATCTAATTCATATTCTCTATAGCCTAAAATTCATTTTTTAAACCCTTTGGAAATCTTGAAGGTTTTAGTTTTTTAAACCCTACAAAAATTACTTCCAAAATTTATCTTAGCAGAATGAAAGGTATTATCCCGAAACTAATCTCTCTTGAAGAAGCTGCCTTCCTTAGAAGGAGGTCTCTACAAGACCATATTTTGCTTGCTAATGAACTTATTCATAAGTTCAGATTCTCAAAAGCTTCTAAACGGCTTGTGTCTATTAAAATAGACATGGAACAAGCATATGACTCAATGGGATGGCCATCTCTTAAGAAAATTCTTGAATACTTTGGGTTTCCTGATTTTTTAGCTATGCTTATTTTAGAATGTGTACAGAATCCTGCATTCTCTATTTTAATTAATGGAACTCCTTCCAAATGGATCAAAGCTAGGTGTGGATTTAGACAAGGGTGCCCCTTGTCTCCTTACCTTTTTATTTTATGTTCTCAGCTCCTCTTTAATGCCATAATTGAAAGAGATGATTTTGGTGTTTGGGTTAGCAGCAACAGCCCAAGAATCTCACACTTATTATACGCTGACGACATTATCTTCTTTGCTGAAGCTAAAATCAAAATTGTAAGAACGATAAAAGGGATTGTTAACAGTTACTGTGACTGGACTGGATAGAAGATGAACACGAGCAAAACTACCATGATGTTTGGGAAAGCAGTCACTAGCTTGAAGAGGAGAAAAATTAAAGGAATCATGGGATTCAAAGAAGTAAAGGAATTCAATTATTTGGGAACAAAATTGGCTTTAAAAAGACTGTCCAAAGTAGATTTCCAATTCATATTGGATAAAATTATGAAGAAACAGAATAATTGGGGGACCATATTCTTTTCCTTAGCAGGTAAAATTACCTTGGCAAATTATGTCATTTTATCGATCCCTTCTTTCCATTCAACTGTGTCTTTAGTGTCGAGATCTATTCTTAGAGAGGTGGAAAGGATTTGCTGAAATTTTATATGGAATAAATCAAATGAAGATCTGGGAATGCATTATGTTAGCTGGAAGAAGTTGTGTGATCCAGTTGAACAAGGCGGTAGAGGGATTCAATCCTGTTTGAGCAAAACGGGTCCTATAAGAGCTAAATTAGCATGGAAATATATGAAAGAACATGATTCTTTATTGCATAAATTTCTATTTCCAAAATACAGTTCCTGTTGGGTAGCTGAAAAAAGGAACAAATCAAATTCTGCAGCATGGAAAATCAAAGATGGCAGAAAATCTTTGAGAAATATTGTGAGATGGAATGTATCAATTGGTCACTCAATCGATGGCCTACATATGTTTACTCTCAAGAAGTGGGGGCTGATGCTATTAGAGTGGATTGTTTGATTTCTGAAAATCAATGGAGTATTCCAGATCTTAAGAAATATTTTGGGAAAGAACTGTTGGATTTAATTCATAGAATCGATATAAATCTGGATCTAATTAAAGATCAATTTGATCTCATTCACATGTAATATGGAAGGACTATTACTTACATGGTTGCGGATCAAAAAGAAGATAAATCAAATGACAATGTAGAATGGAAATGGTTGAGAAAAGCAAAACTATGTGCAAGAGTAGACATTTTCTGGTGGAGAGTCTTGAACAATGCCTTGCATACCAATGCTTTTTTAACATATAGAAGAATTCATACGGAATCTAACTTTCCTATAAACTGTAATGAGGAGGAGAATATTAGCCATCTAACTTGTAAATGTCAAAAGGTTGTGGAGGTTATTCATCAATTGAATGAATGGGGCTTTTGCATTCCTCTTTTTGAAAATAAAGAAGAGATGTATAAATGGCTATCCAAGCAAAATTTTTTTCTCTCTACATTACTGTGCAATGCAGTTTATTTTACTTGGAAGGACAGGAATGATATTGTGCATGGAAAGAAGGAAAGAAGTTCTATCTATATAGCAACCGAAGCTGTTAGTTATTTAGGAGTTCTGAATACTCTGAATTATATCAAATCGGGTAGGTTGAGTACCAATCAGCAATTGCTGTTTGAAAATCGTTGGTATTCTCCTCCACCCAATTGGATCAAGGTGAATGTAGATGCTACATTATTTCATTCTTATAAAGGAGGTATTGGAGGAGTGGCTAGATATCACAAAGGAAGATTTATTGTAGCCTATGGTATATCTCAGTTGCATTGGGATATTACTAATTTGGAGCATCAAGCCATAGCCTCAGTCAAAGAGATGTTAAAGGATCTGATGCATGGATTTCAAGGCATTATCATTGAAAGAGATAATATGAATGTTATAAAGTTGATCCATAAATCTTTCAACAAAGGAGGCCAAGGTTTGGAAAAATTTTCATTTGTGGATAAATTTAATTATGTGATTTTCAATCATGTCAATAGGATTTGTAATAAGTTAGCGGACTTATGTGTTAACTATGGAGTTTTTTCTTCTTTCTTTTGGGATGATTTAATCCTTGACAAGGTCCCTTCGTCATTTATCAATATTTTGTAGAAGGAATCTATAGCTTGTATTCGGTAGGGATTTCCTTTGATCCTTGCTTTTCTTTTTTATAATATTTTCTTTATGCTTTGTCAAAAAAAAAAAAAAAAAAGAGTTTAAACTTTCGATTTTTGTTAACCTATAATATTTATTTTAGGTGATTTTTAGCATATTTGGTCTATTAATTAGTTAGCCAAAGGAAGTTTTAATATAGTTGTTAAAAAAAAAGAATTATAAGAACATGGCTGGTTTGGCCTAAAGAATCACTCTTGCTTTGAATGTTTAATAATCTTCTAATGGTTAAAGAAGTTCAATGGAACATTAGGGGTGTGGGGACCTCTTAGTCTAAGGATAGAGTGTGGATTTATTACAGGGTTCATAATATCAATATTCTTCTTTTACTTGAACGGTTAATTTCTTCCAATAAGATTGATTTAGTTCATAATAAACTTGGTGTGGATTTGGGATTTGCTAATTTCTCCAAAAAAATTTGTATTTTTTTGGAAGCAAGTTATATGTTACATGTTACTATGGATTTACCACAAACTGTGCTTACTAACATTAGTTATCTTTAGTTTTCTTTCTATGAGTCTTTTGTTTGAGCATCTTGTTCTAAAACTGAAAGGATGTACCTTTAGGATCAACTTTCTATTTTTTCTTCCACTTTAAAGTCTCCTTGGATGGTGGGAGGTCATTTTAATATTTTTCTAATTCTAGTGAAAGAATAGGAGTTAATCCACCTAATTTTCAAACTACATAAGATTTCAATGACATGATTTTATGCTGTAATTTACATGATAATTATTTTTTAGGGAATGTTTTTACTTGAAACTAAGGTACCATAGGGTAAAGACTTGAATATATTCATTTTAATGATGCATGAAATTCCTCATACCAAATAACATATTTCAAAATGGATTTTAAAGATGATCATTTGGTGTTGTCGGAGTATAGCAAAGCAATAAAAATGAGGGAAGACATTGAGATTTTGAACTTGAATAGATTGATGAACACATTAGTAATCAAGGTGTTTGGGAAGGAAATTCCATCGCATATTGTGGCATGGGAAGTGAGACATCAATGGAATCAATTTGGAAATTTCCATTTTACAACTCTTGGAAAGGGTTGGTTTTTGTGTTCCTTCAATTCTACTGAGATGATGGAAGGTGTTCTTTTAGGTGGGCCATGGTTTGTGAACGCCCATATTGTTGGAATTGATAGGTGGTCAGCTTAGTTCTCTATACTATCTATGAAGGGCCTAACCTCCCCTATATGGATTAGAATGCCTCATTTACCCTTGCAATGTTGGGATGAGGTTAATGTGGCAAGAATTGCTTCTATGGTTTGCAAACCACTAATGATGGATGGAAACATGTTCCAATGGCAGAAAAGGGAGTTTGCAAGAGTTTGTGTGTGAGTCAAGCTTGATCAATGTCTTCCCTTAGGTGTATGGGTGGAGAGTATCTCTGGGATGTTTTTTCAAAAAATAGAGTATGAAAAACTATCCACATTTTTTTATGAATGTGGTTTGATTGGACATGTGAAATATGATTGTAAATAGAGAAATTCTGTTGCAAAGGAACATACTGGAGATGTAGGGAATTCAAGGCTTGAAAAGGAGGTGGGGAGGTATCAAGAGGTAGATACTGATTCTAAATATGACCCATGGATCATGGTTAACAGAAAGAACAATAGAATACATTTTAAGATGAAGAATTTTATAAAGGCCTTGAATATGAAGTTTGTAAAGAACAAACTAAAGACGATTATGGAAGGTCATGGTGGGAGATCTGAAGTGAATTCTATAGTCCAGAACATTGCAGTTGATGCAGAGTTGAATTCAAATGTTGTGGTAAATCAATTGGAGGAAGGTGAAATAATTGTGGATCAGGAGTTGCTTATTAGAGAAGATCAATTTGATGAAATAAAGGAGGTTGTTGTGTAGATCACTGATATTATAGAGAAAGCAGTTGGCAAATTGGGCATGGTCTCTCCTCATGATATATCATTTTTACCATTAAATGTGAAAAAAATTGATGTTTTGGATGTGGAGGGTGTAGACAAGGAGGAGGTTGATGTGAATAGTATAAGTTTTTGTGGTTGTGGGAAAAAATGTGATGGTGTCGTGGCTGATGTTATTGGGTTGGGAGATACTGATAAAGGTGGTGGTAAACAAGGTAATGATGTGAGGATGTGCAGTGTGGTAAAAGAGATTGGTTCTAATGGGGATTTGACTAAATTTAAGCTTGTAAAAGAACTCAGATCCTTATGACCTATCAAAAATATTCCCCGTGGTAGAATTTTTCATGTGGGAAGTAAGAAAAGATATAGGGTTCTTCCCCCAAGAAGGTTTAATGGAATCAATTGCCTTTTGGAATTGTAGAAGGCCAAGAAGAAAGCGGCCTCTCTTTATATGAAGGAGTTTATAAAGGATTTTAAGGTTTTTTTTTTGTGGGGTTGGTGGGGACAAAAATTAACTCTTTTGATAGAATTACCTTTGAGAGGATGATGGGTCCTGATTGGGATTTTTTCCTTCTTCCTTCAGAAGTGTTATCTGGTAGTATTACGATCGTATGGAGATCAGATTTGGCATCCTTTTCTATGGTAAGGGAATCAGATCAATGTGTTATTGGGGATCTTAATGTCTTCAATAAGTGTGTGTGGATGATTACTACTGTATATAGGGGCAAGGAGGTTCATAAAAGAAGATTGTTATGGGATTATATTCATGAGCAATCCCATTGGAAAGTTCCTTTAGTTATTGGAGGTGACTTCAATTGCATTTTGTCCCAAGAAGACAAAAAGGGTGCAAGAAAGTTTGAATTTCTATCAAGGTTTCATGGAAATGGTAAAATTTATGAATGATAATGATTATATGAAGTTGGGGTTGTTGGGCCAAGGTATACTTGGTGTAATAATAAAGTTGGAGGGGGATGGATCCTTGAATGATTGGATAGGTGTTTGCTTAATTCATTGGCAATTAATAATATTCAAATCAAAGTTGAAAGGCACTTAGCCATAGTGGCTTCGGATCACAGTCCAATTGTGTTGAAATTATTTTAGCCGGTTATAAGGAAGCGGAGGTGTATAAAGATGTATGGTAATCTTTCAAAACATCTTCTCATATTATTTCTAAAGGGTGGAAGAAGGCTTATGTTGGAGATGACATGGAAGTTCTAAATAAGAAATGTAAAAAGGACCTTGAAAGATTTGTTCTATTGGAGTAAATTCAAATTGAAGGAATTTTCTAAGGAGAAAGATAGATTGAAGGTGGAAATATTTCAACTTCAAGCGAAGGAAGCTAGAGATGGTTGGTTGAATGAAGACAAATTATGGATGCTTAGATCAAATTTCAAAGAGCTGAATATCAATCTTAATTTTTTGAATACTTGGTGGAAGCAAAGAGCCAAAGTGAAGTGGATTGAAGATTGTGACTCTAACACTAAATTTTTTCATGCTTTTGGCAATGCTCGAAAAAATGTGAATTGGGTTACTCAAGTGAGAAATTAAGATGGTGTTCTTACCGAGAATCCGAAGGAGGTGAATGAGGTGTTTTTCAAATTCTTTCAAAACAAATGGAAGGATAGGGAGTGTTGTTTGGAGAATTGGCCTTGCCCATGGATGGTATTGGAAGAAGAAGATAGAGTAATGTTGGAGATGGAACTTTTTGTTAATGAGATAAAGGAGGTTATTATGAGGTTGGGTCATAAAAAGGCTCCTGGATGTGATGGAATGACCTATTCATTTTTCAAAGCTTATTGGAATATCATTGGGGATGATGTATGTAGAGAGGTGAAGCATTTTTTTATTTCAGAAAAAATGAGTAAGGAGTGGAAAGATACTATGGTTATCCTGATTCCTAAGTCCTCTAATCCGTTAACTCCATCTACTTTTTGTGTTATCAGCTTATGCAATTCTATTTACAAAATTGTGGCTAAGGTGTTATTGAATAGATTGCTTATGGTTTATTCCTAAGATTATTTTTGTAGAGAAAGAAGCTTTTGTGAAAGGGAGATCTATCTAGGATCATTTGTTATTACCTCAAGAGGTATTCAACAAATTAAGGCAATCCAAAGCAAGCAATGGTTATTTAGCTATCAAGTTGGACATGGAACAAGCATACGACAGTATGTTTTGGTTAACTCTCAAGAAGATGATGTTATACTTGGTGTTTCCAATCAAATTCTTCAGCCTGGTAATGGTTTTTTTCTCGAAACCTAGATTTTCTATCTTGATCAATGGTTCTAGCTCCAAATGGATTGAGGGGAGGAGTGGATTTCAGCAAGGCTATCCACTCTCACCCATTTTATTTATTTTGTGCTCACAACTACTCTCTAATGCTTTTTTTAGTGGAGGGTTGGATGTGGGTATCAAAATCTCTCCAAAGGCTCAAAGAATTTCACATCTTCTTTATATAGAAGATGTATTGTTACTTTTAGATGCTAAAGTGCGAAGTGTTTAGAAGGTGAGAAACATTGTCAAGGACTATTGCAATTGGACTGGTCTAAAAATCAATTATCAAAATTCTTCTTTGATTTGTGGCAAATCGTATTTGAGAAGGAGAAAGAAACAAATTTCAAGGATATTGGAATTCAAACTTGTGGAAGAATTGGAATACTTGGGGATTAAAATTTCTCTAAGGAGATTAAGGAATCTTGATTTCAATATGTTATTGGATAGATAAATAAAAAAGTTGAATGCTTGGGGAAATAGGTATATTTCCCTTACTGGAAGATTGGTTTTGGTGAAAACTGTGTTTCTTTCTCTCCCTGTATTCCTTATTTTGCATTCTCTTGTTCCTTTGAGGGCTTTGAAGGAGTTTGAAAAGCTTTGTAGAAATTTTATCTGGAATAAAATTGATGGAAGCCATGGCATACATTATGTTGCATGGGATTTACTGTGTAAATCGAAGCCTTGGGGAGGATGGGTAATCTAGTCTGCATTGTCAAGGATAGGGCTGCTAAGGGCAAAGTTTGCATGGAAGCTATTGGAAGATCCGTCTACCTTGTTGAACAGGAATTTACTGGCCAAGTATGGAGAAAGGTGGTGGAATAATGACGATATTAGAGGTGGTTCGCCTTCTTGGAAGATCATTTCTGGTGGTTGGAAGTCTCTCAAAAATTTTTCGAGGTGGAAAGTGGGGGATGGATCTAACATTAATGTATTGAAGGATGTTTGGATTATGGACAAGAGTTTACTTAAATGGCCAACCTTTATTGGAATCTTTGATGATGAAAATACAACTCTTGACTTCTTCATTCAAGATGGAAAGTGGGACTTTGCAAAATGTTGGTTGTACTTTGGTGAAGAACTTGTGAAAGTGATAGGTGGAGTGCAGATTTTTTCTTACATTACTTGAAGACTGTATGGAATTAAAGCTTAAACTAATTGGTAAATCTATCTCAACTATGCTAATGGAGGATGGCTTGAAGTGAAGGATGTGGATCCAGTTTCATGGGTTCACAAATTAAAATTAAATGCTCGGGTGGAACTTTTTATTTGGCATCTTTGCAAGGATGCTATTCCAACAGAAGAGTTTCTACATAGTAGAAGGCTATCTGAAAATTATTTGTGTCCAATGGGATGTGGAGAGATTGAAGATGTTAATCATATTACTACTAAATATTTAAAGCTTTGGAATGTGATTGGTGTACTGAGAAGATGGGGGTTCAAAATTCTATAATTTAGGGATTGGCATGACTATTTGCACGGTCTTAAGTGGTTAGTAGATTCAATTTTGCTGATTATGAGAATCTATTTATCAATGTTGTGGTTTGTATGGAGCAACAGAAATAATGTGAAGCACGGTAAAACTGAAGACAGCGAGGGGATGATTGATATTTCGGTTCTCAGTTTTGTTAGCACGGCCAAACAGGGAGTAATCCTCTCGGATCACTGGGACGCTACTCAGTCTATTGGACTATTTTCAGAAAAATGGCATACCCCTCCTCCCGAGTGGTTTAAAATAAACATTGATGCTTCACTTAAAGAGAATAATGAGGAAGGTATTAGAGGTATTGTTAGGGATTGTAAAGGAAGGTTTGTTTTAGCATTTGGTTTTGGAAAAAATACATTGCACAAATGTAGCATTTGAAAGTTTGTTAGAGATGTTAAGCCCTATAGAACTGGCCCAAGCTAACCAAGAGGGAGGGGGGGGTGAATTGGTATTTTTAAAATTTCTTTTAACAAAGAATAAAAAAACATAAACCAAAATCACGCCACAAAAATAAATGCGGAATTAAAAGTGCGGAAGCAAGAAAACAAGAATACATAAATTTATAGTGGTTCGGTCAACTCGACCTACGTCTACTCCTTGGAGGCACCCTCCAAGTATTGCACTACAAAACATGACTCTCCTTTAGCCCCCATGGCTAGGCGGAGAAGCTCTCACAAGAACCTCCTTTTTTCCACCACGACAAGGCAGAGAACCTTCCTCCTTTTGCTTCCTCCTGAAGCTGGCAGAGAATGACAACCAAAAGCTAACTCCTTACCTCTACCGACCCTTCCACAGACGAGAAACTCTAGACGAAGAACAAGCAGAGCGATCCTTGAAGCAACCCTTGTGAATCCCCTCACAAGCTCCCCCTCACAAGATCCTCTCTCTCTCCCTCTCTCTCTTTCTCTCCTCAAGGTCTTCTCAAGTCAAGATAGCAGCCAAAGGTCCTCAAAAATATTGAACAAGAGCTCTTAAATAGAAGAGCTTCAAAGGAGCTCATTAATTACAAGTTGCCGACAATATCGTCCAGGCCGATATGGACATCGGCCTGGC